>NC_046987.1:1241513-1376513 GCF_009769545.1 Cyclopterus lumpus
AACCCTTCATCCCCAGGCAGACATCATCTGACCGATAGCTCCGGTGTGGTCCACTACATTAAACAGGAGTCAGGGGTTCCGGCTAATAGGGTTCACTTTCACGACTTTATAGTCTACATGTTTATACTTTCTTCACTGAGAAAAATGAAACAACTGTCAATCAAAGCTCAGCTTAGGAAAGGGATACGGACAGTGGCGGCTGGACAATAGGGGGCCACGGGGCCTGGCCCCACCCACCTTGAGCCACAAAAAAAAGTATTACAAAAAATATTTGTGTTTTGGACATATGGAATATACCCAGCAATATTTGTAAAATAGGATATCTGCACAAAATATATGCTTTTCCTGCACCTCCTCTCTGCCTGTCTGCACGTATCAGCTGCAGTTGGGGCCGAATCGTTCTGGCCCAGAAGGGTCTGAGAAGCAGTTTAGCCAATTACTGATTAAAGATATAAATGAGTGATACACAATTTAGCCAATCCGCGTCCTAAAATAGATTCAGCTTTGGGCCAAAGTCATCTGGCCCAAAGCTGCGCGATCTCGTCAGGCGCCTTTTTTTTAAGACATGACGGAAGAAGACCCGACCCGGTAAAATCAACGGGGACACATCCAGCATGGACAGTTACGGGAGTAAGGGACATGAAGCACTTGTTGGAGGAATTAATAAAACATGAGAACACCAGGACACACATGGATAACTCTGTCAAGCAGTCATATTGGGCAAAGTAAACGTCATACCAGCTGGACGACGGACACAGGATTGAGGTGAAGAAACACAAAGAGGAGGTGGATAAAAACAGGCACCCTAACAAGGTTCATAGGTCCATCTTAATATATGAGATTATATTATATTATATTTTATTTATACAGTATATGTGATTTATATTATACGATATTTATATGTATATTGTATATTTACATTAGATGGTATTTATATATCATATTATAGTATATAATAGTATAGTATATTATAGAATATTATTAAATGATATATATATATATATTAATATATATTAATATATATGAATAAGATGTCCTTATTATGTCAGTGTTGGATTAAATGTTAAATATTTAACTACAAAGAAAATGCGTGTTTGATACTTTTTTTGCATTGAATCATACTGGGATGTTTGCTGAAATTGATTGGATGGCCCTACCAAAAAAAATGTTCACCTGCCGCCACTGGATACGGGACAAGATGAGGAAACTCCAAAAGGTGTAATAGTGTTTACCGTTTAGAAGTGGACGTGCCTTGACAACTCTGTCTTAAATTGTATTCCCTCACTCAAAAGGAGTTATTGATTTGTCACTGTAAACTTTGTCCCATTGTCATACATATTTAATGTCTCTCTCTTATTGAACGTATTAATGAATGTAAGTTTTTACATTATTATTAATTATATACAAAAAATATATGGAATTGATTATACTATAGATGAAAGTAGTTATTTTAATTATTATCTGCCATTTTACATTTGATGTGATGTCTGTTAACTTTGAGCATCACCTGAGAATTATTATCTTAATAAATTGAAAAAGCATGAGAGACAATAGCAACAGACACAAACAAACACATATGGCTCCATGCCTCCATTGTAGCTAATTTTCCTCACTGTCACTTCTTGATGTGTTTTTCATCTGCAGTGACTCTAGAAGAAGACGAGCGCTTTCTAATTAGTTGCTAATTTACAACCAAATGGATCTGCATCCAGGAGGTTAATACTGCCTGATTCCACAGGAAATAACTGGCCCTGCTCCAAACAGGAGCACCAGCCGAGGCATCACATATTTCCTCCCCAAGGAGAAGCGGTAACGTTAGTAATTACCTCCCGGACCACAGGGCCAGATATCTGTCCACCTTTTTATGAAGTCCATAAATTGAGGTCATTCGGTGAGAGAGGAATGCTGCAAGGTGTACGCCACTGGTTAGTGAGTTTTATTGTTGAAAATGCAGATGCAGCGAGTAAATGTCCTCAATTAAGATATTGCATTTCAAGCTTTCCCTCTCTCTGTGTTTGTAATCTTGGATTTATTTGTTATGTTGTGGTGAAACTGCTGCTATTATCTAGAGGGGCCCGAGGGTTGGAGATGGGTGCTTGGCCTGATGGGAAAGACAGAACAGGCTCATGAGAAATCCAGCTGTGTGACTTCTATTGCTTCAAGGTTGACACGAGTCAAACCAACCTGCAACGGAAACGTACACCAGCACACATCTTCCTGCCCGTCCAGCCTGCTAACACCTCCAATGAAGCCTCCAATGAAGGGATTTTGTGCAAAAAAATAATCAGAAATTTAAAACTCAAATCTCAACGTTATGATTGCGTTTTGATTTTGTGCCACCGGGCTGTCCATTTCTTACTGCTTGTTTACTTTTTTAAGCTTGGCTAAATACTAACTAAATAATTTTGCAGCCGATTATCAACACGATCCGACCGGCAACCTTCTGGCTTAAAAGCTTCTCCACCCAAGTCAAGAAGGGTAAAGAAAATCACAAAGTAGTTTGCTATTCTAAAATGAGTTAGGCTCTAAAATGTATATATACTAATATTAACAACTTAGAGCAGCGGTCCCCAACCTTTTTTGAGCCACGGACCGGTTTTGTGTCACACAAAAGGTTCACGGACCGGCCTTCACAGTGTGAATCATTGCAGAAAACCCCCTTCACTGCAGAATCATTGCAGAAAACCCCCTTCACAAAGAAGCAGAAAACCCCCTTCACAAAGAAGCTCTCCAAAGAAGTTTGTTTTTTTTGACTCATTTTCTCTCGCTTGTGGGTTTGCTATAGATCGCTAGCTTTTCTCAAGAGGTTACGTATACGTAATACGTGACCTCTTGAGATGTGTGACGTATTTCGTGACCTTGTGAGAGGCTCAGGTGCACAGGCGGATGTATCCGGTCCTTTTTCAAAATAAAACATTTTTATCACTGATAAAAAAAAATTTTTCAGTATGTTCAAGCCCTATATTCCCCTGTCTCTGGTCCAGTTCTTCTTCATCCTTCATCCCTTGAGTTATGTTCCTTGTGTTCTTGAGCTCTGCCTGTTTTTCTCTGTCTACCTGTGAACTGAACCTGTTTTTTCTGTGGTTCCATGAGTCGTAACACTTTCCACAGGTGACCATAGTGGTATGTTGAACGTCTCTTCATGGAGAAATGCTCACAGGGTCTGTAAAGGGACTGGCGGGGACCCATTTTTCATTTGCATATCTTGAGGTGAGAGGTCATTGGACCCTTTGAAAAATTGCCATGCCAAGTTTTTTCCTCGACAATATTTAGCTTAACTTTGGGAGCATTATTTTTGCCCCCTTATCGACAAGCTAGCATGACATAGTTGGTATCAATCAATTCCTTTGTTTTGCTTCATATGACATGAATACCTTCACTACAGTCTCCAAAAAAAATATTACCATAAAACCAACAACATTACATAATGTGGATTAAATATGAATGCTCAACTACATATCAAGAGTCTCTAAGTTAGACTGAAATGGAATAAGCAACCATCGCAGACGAGTCGATTAACAAACCGGGTCGGACGCTGCAGGCCCGTGGGGTCCTTTTAAAAAAAACTGGGACACAAACGATATGCACTGCTTATTATGTATTATTAACATTGGTGATCAAAATGAAAATGTTGAGAACTTACCAGCATAAGTATCGTAACATTATTCAAAGGGGTCATGTTGCAAAAGCTTAAAGGCACCATTTATCCTATTGCTTTTATACAATTCTTTCATTGAGTGGACACCTGACTTATAAACAACATAAACACATATTTATACGTATATCATTTATCTAATCTTTTTTTTTTCTTGCCTTTCATTGTCTGAGCAGTAAATTATCATAATATAATGTTCACTCTCCCTCTGCCTCTCTCTCCTTGCCTTTACACACAGATGAGTTGACCTTTAGGAAATCTTTGCTAATAATCAGATTTAGCCCTTATTGCAAAATATTGTGTAGGGAGATTGAAAGAAAAAGGGCAGTTTGGTGAATGCTGCATGCTGAGCATGTCATCAGAGGGAGGGTTCCCTAAAGCGTCTGTGTCTGTCTGTCTGTCTGTCTGTCTGTGTGTCTGTGTTTCTGTCTCTCTGTCTGCCTGTCTCTCTGTCTGCCTGTCTCTCTGTGTGTCTGTGTGTCTGTCTGTCTGGCTGCCTGTATGTCTGTTTCTGGCTGTCTGTGTGTCTGTCTGTCTGTCTGTGTGTCTGTGTGTCTGTCTGTCTGTCTGTATGTCTGTGTGTCTGTCTGCCTGTGTGTCTGTCTGTCTGTCTGTCTGTCTGTGTGTCTGTGTGTCTGTCTGCCTGTGTGTCTGTCTGTCTGTCTGTGTGTCTGTCTGCCTGTGTGTCTGTCTGTCTGTCTGTCTGTCTGTGTGTCTGTGTGTCTGTGTGTCTGTGTGTCTGTATGTCTGTCTGTATGTCTGTGTGTCTGTCTGCCTGTGTGTCTGTCTGTCTGTCTGTCTGTCTGTGTGTCTGTGTGTCTGTGTGTCTGTGTGTCTGTATGTCTGTCTGTATGTCTGTGTGTCTGTCTGCCTGTATGTCTGTGTCTGTCTGTCTGTGTGTCTGTCTGCCTGTATGTCTGTCTGTCTGTCTGTGTGTCTGTCTGCCTGTATGTCTGTCTGTATGTGTCTGCCTGTCTGTCTCTCTCTCTCTGAGTGGAAGGAGTGCTGAGAGTACAGAGCGTGTTAGTTGAGAGCGATATCAGAATCAGAATCAGAAACTTTTAAAAGCCAAGTAGGTTTACACCTACAAGGAACTTAGCGTAGTGGGTGGTGCAATATTGGCTATATTTCTTTTTCCTCACCGGGTAATGTGGGGTATGAGAGCGGGTAGCGGGGTGTAGTGTGTGTGTTTGTGTCTGTGTGCAGCCGAGCATGGTTTTTCATGGGGCTGCACTACCTGACCTGTGTTCAGTGGAGGACTGCAGCCTGGCAGTGGGGGAGGTGGTCGGCCACGGCAGCGTGAAGTCTGCTGCCGGATGAACAAGGCCGTGGTCATTTTTCTTGAGAGCGTGAGTAAGGCCGACGCGGTGGTGGAGAGCGGGATCGTGGCTTTCGAAACGCACGTACTCGTCTCTCCTCTGTACACACCGGCAGTTAGAGTGACGCTGTTAAACGTCCTGCCGTTCGTGAAGGACGAGAGCATAGTGGGAGAACTGTCCAAGCATGGGAGGGTTATATCCCAGGTGAAGAAGTTGTCCTCTGGGTGCAGGTCTCCACTCTTGAGGCACATGGTGTCTCACAGGAGACAATGTTTCATGGTCCTCAACGACAGGAACGAGGTCTTGAACGTCTCATTCAGAGTGAGAGCGGATGATTTTGTGTATGTCTGTTTCGCAACATCAGATGACATGAAATGTTTTAGTTGTGGGAGGGAGGGACACGAGAGCAAAGCCTGTCCTCAGAAGACATCTGGTGGACAGGACGGCGCCAAGGAGAACCCGACCGAGAAAGACACAGCGGGCAGAGGGGACAAGGAGGGAGGCCAGGAGCAATAACGGGAGGAGGAGGAGGTGGGTAGGGTGCAGGAGGTGAGCACAGAGGGGGGAAGTTGGGTACAGCAGGTGGAAGAAGAAGGGGCAGAAGGGGCAGAGGTGGCCCAGGAAGTGGAGGAAGGGAGGGCAGAGGTGGGCCAGGAAATGGAGGAAGAGAGGGCAGAGGTGGTCCAGCAGGAGGAAGATAGGGGGACAGAGGTTGCCCAGGAAGTAGAGGAAGGGAGGGCAGAGGTGGCCCAGGAAGTGGAGGGGGAGAGGGCAGGTGTGTATCAGCAGGTGGAAGATGAGGGGGCAGGGAAGGAAAAATGTGAGCAGGAGGCGGATGTCGAGTTGACAGACAGTGAGGTTGACATGGAGGAGGGTGAAGAGAAGCGTCAGGTTCACCGTCTAAAGAGGAAGAGCAGGGAGGAAGGGGAAAGCTCACAGGTGAAGAAAGGAGCTTCAGGCAAAGAGGACGGGGAGTCTGAGTCTGAGTCCAGTATGGAGGAGGACTCCTATTCTGATGCTGAAGGTGATTCCTCTGATATGCCGAGGCTCGTTAGGTCTATTCGGCTCCACATGGCCAACAAAGCCATGAAAAGCTTTACAACTCAGGAGGGCTACAGGTTGAGGAAGATAGCGCAGAATATTAATAAAGTGCTAAAGGAGTCTGAGGAGTATGTAGCACGCGGGGCCCGAGTTCCAGAGGAGTGACCCTGCGGAGACTGGTGGAGGTAGCCGGTCCTGGACTGGGAGGTGTGTCGGCGGTGGCTTCACCGTAGTTTAGGTTGTTGGTTGTGTATTGTTGGGGTAGTTTAGAGTTTTTCTTTGGGTGTTTGTTTCCTCCTGCCACACCGGACGTATCCTGCCTGGGGTGCAGCGTCTCCGGTTGGGAGAGTGGCTGTGACCGCGTTTCCGGCCGCTTCTCCGGTGGAAGTAAAAGTAGCACAGCAGGTTGGTGGTGAAGTAGAGTCGGAGGAGAAAAGTGTAAGTCGGTGGGGGTGGGCTGAGCAGGTGGAAGAAGTTTAAAGTTGCCTGAAGCAACTTTAAACTTCTCAAAAAATGTACACTGCAAAAAAAATTAAGATGTTTTTACAAAAAACAAAAGGCAGGAGAGGAGTCCAAATTACAGACTTCTTTCATGACCTAAATTAAATCATGAATTAAATTATTTATTCCTCAGCCAGACACCACATGAGCAGGAGGGAGGAGTCTGGCCTCAATGAGCAGGAGGGTTTTATATTTTAAAAAATGGTGCCAAAAATAAAAAGAGGTAGGAGTAATAAATAGAGGTAATGCCGAAAGCTATACTGTGTGTTTTAATTAATTTAATTTTTTTTTATTTTTGTTCTAAACATTTTTATTTTAATGAATACTTTCAGAGTAGGAACTTTAAATGTGAATGGAGCCAGAGATGTGAGGAAGAGAACATCTATTTATGATTTTAAAAAGATGAAAGGTATTGATGTTCTCTTTCTACAAGAGACCCACGGCGACAACACCAACAAGGCCGACTGGAGGAGGGAGTGGGAAGGGGAAGTCCTCCTGAGTCACCACACAAACCTCAGTGGAGGAGTGGGCTTCCTCTTCTCCAGGTCTTTTATCCCAGTTTCACTGGAGGTCAAACACATCATCGAGGGGAGGTTGTTTTTAGTTAAAGCACGGTTCAACATTTTTACTGTTGTTTTTATCAATGTGTATGCTCCAGCAACCGGTGCAGAGAGGAAGCTTTTTTTTAACAAAAAAATAATGATGTTTTAAATGGCTGTGCCTCGGAGGATTTTTTATTCTTGGGGGGGATTTTAACTGTACAGAAAACAAATTGAAAGACCGTAACCACACAGAGCCACATCCAGCTTCACAGCAGGTTCTGAGGCAGGTGGTCCATGGCCAAAAGATGGCTCTGGCCGACCTGTTAGATGTTAAAGTTCAAGGTGCACTGGTCAGGTCCTGATTCCAGACCATCACGGAGATGGACACTCCCTCTAGCTTCTTCTTCGGCCTGGAGAGGAAGAGTGGGCAGAGGGTAATCCACTCACTGTTAGGAGACGCAGGGCAGCCAGTTGTGGAACCAAGCCAGATCAGGAGGCGAGCAGTGGACTTTTACTCCTCCGTGTACTCACTGGTGTACAGGGAGGAGTAATCATTAAAGCAGGGGTTCTGTGGGGGGCTACCTAAGAAGCTCTGAGGAGACCAACGAAGAGCTCGACAGGCCCATAAGAATGCAGGAGTTGAAGGCCGTCTTGCAGGGCATCCAGGGATGGCATGCTCCCGGCCTTGATGGCCTCCCTGCAGAGTTTTATAAAGCATACTGGGAGATATTTGCTAGGGATATCCTAGATGTTTTTAATGAGAGTCTGGCCTCTGGTTCCATGCCGATGTCCTGTCGGAGAGCAGTTATAACACTGCTGCCAAAAAAAGGAAACCTGCAGGACATCGGAAACTGGCGTACTGTGTCTCTGCTGTGTGTGCATTACAAGCTTCTGTCCAAAGTCTTCGCCTCCAGGCTGAGGCTCAAAGGAGAGGGTTGGATCGAAGATGACGCCAAGGTTACAGATGTGAGTGGTGGAGTAGGTAGTGGGTGTGATGGATTTGATGAGATGTAGAGCTGTGTGTTGTCGGTGTAGCAGTTGAAATGGAGACCGTGGTGGTGTATGATGTTGCCAAGGGGGAGAGTAGAGAATGAAGAGGAGGGGACCGAGTACTGAACCTTGGGGACACCTTGAGAGACTTGGGCTAGGAGAGGAGAAGGCTGTGCCAGTAATGTGGAGGGAGGACTCAAGACGGGTGAGGAGGACGGAGTGGTTGATGGTGTCAAAGCTTGCACTGAGGTCCAGTGGGATGAAGATGTTGAGGGAGAGGAGGACGGAGTGGTTGATGGTGTCAAAGGCTGCCCTGAGCTCTAG
The DNA here is from genome assembly GCF_009769545.1 of Cyclopterus lumpus. Taxonomy (NCBI): domain Eukaryota; kingdom Metazoa; phylum Chordata; class Actinopteri; order Perciformes; family Cyclopteridae; genus Cyclopterus; species Cyclopterus lumpus. The sequence continues at coordinate 1,249,886 of NC_046987.1, forward strand.
TAGGATGAAGATGTTGAGGGAGAGGAGGATGGAGTGGTTGATGGTGTCAAACGCTGCGCTGAGGTCCAGTAGTTGTTTGTAGATGGTCTAAATGTTGGTCTACCTATGATCTAAATGTTTTGTAGAAAGATAGGAAGGAGTTGCATTTCTCAGCGGTGGAGGAATGTGAGCAATCGTCCATAGGTTTGAGATGTTTATTTTTTGTGGAGAAGAGGACCTTGGGGTTGGCAGAACCGGAGTGGATGATGCCATAGAAGTAGGTGGAACGTGCAGTATTGAGAGCCAGTTTGTTTTGCTGCATGTATTCCATGGAAGCCAGGCTGTGCACTGTGAGTCCGGTTTTGTTGGAGAGACAGCGTTCTAGTCAGCGTTTCTGGGATTTCATGAGTTAAGGTGTGAACCAGGGGGCAGTGTGGGTGAAAGAAACTGTTCTGGCTTTGAGAGGGGCAAGCTGATCAAGGCAGAAGGACAGTGTGTTATTGTAGAGGGGGGGCGACTGTGGGTCAGTGGTTAGCAGGTCTGTCTTTCAATCAGGGGGTAGGCGGCATGACATGACATGACATGTAGAGGTTGACCAGGTCTGTGAGGGAGGGGCTAAACAAGGGCAGAGGATGGAGAGTCTTTCAACGAGACAGGGATGAGGGGCAGATGGACTTGATATTAAGGAGGGTCATGGTGTGCATCTGAGATGGGGATGTCAATGTCCATGATGGTGGTCGGAGATGGTAAGGTCAGAGCCAGAGAGATGATTGATAGCATTAGCTGCCTGCACTGGCTCCCTGTAAAATCAAGAATCACATTTAAAATTCTTCTCCTCACCTACAAAGACTTGATGCGGGACTACTCGTGGTTCGTAGAGTCTTAAAATTTAGGATGGGAGCCTTCAGTTATCAAGCTCCTCTTTTATGGAACCGGTTTCCACTTTCAGTCCGGGAGGCAGACACAGTCACCTCATTTAAGAGTAGACTTAACACTTTCCTCTTTATTAGTGCTTATAGTTAGGGCTGAATCAGGTTTGCCCTTGTCCAGCCCCTAGATATGCTGCTATAGGCTTATAGGGTGCTGGGGGATGTTTTAGGATACACTGAGCACCTATCTCCTCTTCTCTCTCTACTTATGGTTGAATTTACATCTCTCCATTGCACCTTACTAACTCTGCTTCCTCCCCGGAGTCTTTGTGACTTCACATCTCATAAGGTCCATTGGACCTGGCGGTGTCTGATGCCTCCTGCCTGGTGAGCCGGCCTCCTGCCATGGCCCCTGCTGATGCACCCCGCCCCCCCTCCTTCTGTTGTATGGACTGTGGAGCTCCATTCATACATTCTGTCATATTCATTGAATGTGTTTATGTAACTCTGTAATGCTGTTACACATCCGGGCAGAGGGATCCTCCTCTGTTGCTCTCCTGATGGTTTCTTCACTTTTTTCCATGTGAAAGGTTTTTTTCTATTTCTTGGGTATTTGTGAGGTCCTGGGACAGGGATGTCATATGTGTACAGATTGTAAAGCCCTCTTAGGCAAATTCGTAATTTGTGATATTGGTCTATATAAAATAAACTGAATTGAATTGAGTCCTGTGGATCAGACAAGGTCCAGGATGTGACTGTGGTTGTGGGTGGGGAAATTGACGTGTTGAGTGAAGTTGAAGCATCCAAGCATGTCCAGAAATTCTGTGGCTGTTTTACAGTCAGAGTAAATGTGGATGTTGAAGTCACCAAGCAACAGGATGGAGGGTAGTGGCAGAGCTGGGTCAGGAATTCAGATAGGTAGGAGAGGAAGGTAGGGTTGGGTTTGGGTGGAGGGTACAGAGATTGAAATTCAGGTGTTCAAATGAGGATGGAGTTTGGATGGTAGTCAGGCTGGTTTTTAAAGAGCGGTAATTCATCCTCCGCAGCTATTAGGTTGTGGTTTGTCCAGGTAATGATATCCAGTGGTGGTGGTTTGGTTAAGTGTATAGTAGCCCAGGAGTTTTTTGCCAAGTTTCAGTGAGACAGATGTTATCAAGGTTGTTGTTGGTAATTAATTAATTGATGGTTAGGCCTTCATTAGCGCTTTTTATTGTTTTAGTGTCATTGCTTATCACGCTGCAGCCTGCATCTCTTCTGCTCTCTCTGTTGGTGCAAAGTTCCTAAACCTACAGACTCACAAACACAAAATCACACACAAACAGGGAGGCTGCGATGGAGACGTAATCAATTACTACAACAACTACTCTGGTTAAGGCCATACAACATTTTTTAATAAGTAAAAATTACAATACTTTATCAATAGTTCAACAAGCATAACAAGTTTTTAATTACACGCAGTTTCCAACGTCACCACTAGATGCCACTAAATCGTATACCCAGACTTTAGTTTGTTTCAACTTGGTTTCTTTAACAGACCTGTAAAATAATGTGTTTTATTTTAAAATTAATTTTGCACTGATTATTCATTTAACATAAAAAATAAAAAGTTTAACATTTAACATTAAAAATAAAAGTTTATCAAATTGGAAATCATATTTAATTTTAATAAATTATTTAATTAGAATATTGCCCCAATTTCCATACTAAGTTTCATACTATTGATTTACTTTTACTACAATAGTTTTCTTATAAGGAGTAAACTCGAATAAGAATGAGCAGCCCCAGGCAATGAGCCAAACATACTACATATGGCTGCTATTCATTTGTATTTATGTTTGGACAGCAAATCAAAAGTGTCACGGTCATGGGTTTTGGTTTCTAGTTTCCTGTTTTATTTTGAAGTCCTTGTCTCTCATGTCCTCTGTTTTCCTGCACTTCCCCTCCCTGTGATTGTCTGCCCTGTCCCTGATTGTTTCCTCTTGTGTCTAATCACCTGCACCAGCCCTGTGTATTTAAACCCTGTTTGTCTCCTTCCTCAGTGTCGGTTTGTCTGATAGTTCTTGGTTTATAGTCCTGAGTTGAATCCTAGTTTATGGAAGCGTTGGTCTTCTTGATCTTTTGTTTTGTAAGAATAAATTGCTTTACACCGTTGCTTGGCATTTGGGTCCACTCTTTTGTTGCACGCTTGACAAAAAGATCCTGCAAATCTCAAGTGTTAAATCACAGGAATGATTATTCAAACTGCTTCCAGATCCCAGTCATCCCTCATATAACTCCTCCGTGGTGCAGAATGGGTTAAAATCTGCTGTCTGATATTGAAATCTGAGAAGGTCGCCCTGCAATGGGCCATCTTATCGGAGAGCTGTTCTATTCAAAAGAGGCCACAGAGATGAGAGGTCTGAGCAACCCAGATATTGGAAAAGAGGGTTACTCACATCTGACATTAGTCTCTCTAATAAAATGCTTCCCCCTTCTCTTCTTTTCCTATTAATATTCAATGCGACCGGCCAGAGTCTTCTCCCTGACTCAGACCATCCCACTATCCACTGGGGCCTCTGATCTGTCTCTCATAATTAGACTGATAAATAGCCTCCTCCTCCTCTTCTCCTTTTTTTCCTCTTCTTACTCTCTCCCTCTACATTTTCATTATCTTCTTATCCTCTTCTTCATATGCTTCTGATTCTCCCTTATTCACTGCTGTGGGAGTCATCCATACAAGGTTTGGACAGTTGTTTGTCAGGAGACATGTGCAGCTGCCTGCTAAACCTGAGAAACCAGGTGTCTGTTGTATCCTTCAGGTTAATCTACTTTAGGTTTTTTAATATATTGACTGCAATCTGGCAGGTTCTTAGTCAAATTAATGTATTATGGTTTAATTAGGTCTTTGTTGTAATATCTGCATTTATATATTTTTATTTATTGTGCAAGAGTTCCATCCAGACAGCTTTGGTAATGGGACGGTGGCGGTCTGTTAGCTAAATCAAGCCCTCGGATATAAAGCTCATTTGAAAATGAGAAACCAGTGCCATCTAGGCCTTGCTATGGCAACGGCAGCCCATATACATGCTGCGGCCGCTAGCTCCCATGAATTTCGCTACTTTTTTGTTTTTAATTGTTTAGTTTTTTTAGTGACAGATTACATTGATCAACATCTGAAAATAAAGCATGGTGATTAAGTGCAACCAGTCAGACCTGCCGGAGCAAAGGCCACCAAACTGCCCCATGGCGGAGAGCCTACATGGAAGCTAAGCTAACCCGGCTACTCAACTACCCAGAATACCCATACTGCTGGCTATCTGATGTCCGGTCACAAAACAATAAGATGCATGAAAGATCCTTGAAAGTAGTCGCAAATCAGTTGTGTGACTTTCTACATCATAATAGTTTATTTGAGGAGTTTCAGTGAGGATTTAGAAAACACCACGATGAAGCCTCAATGACCACCAACGTTAATCACGGAGTTCCACAAGGTTCTGTGCTTAGACCAATTTGATTTACCTTCTTTATATGCTTCCTTTGGGCAACATTATCAGGAAACATGCCATAAACTTTCATTGTTATGCAGATGATACTCACACAAACTAAGAAAATAGATCACATTACTCCTGTATTAGCTGCTCTGCACTGGCTCCCTGTAAAATCAAGAATCACATTTAAAATTCTCCTCACCTACAAAGCCTTGATAGGTGATGCACCATCACATCTTAAGAAGCTTGTAGTACCATATTGCCCCACTAGAGAGCTGCGCTCACTAAATGCGGGACTACTCGTGGTTCCTAGAGTCCTACAAAGTAGCCAGAGCCTTCAGTTATCAAGCTCCTCTTTTATGGAACCAGCTTCCACTTTCAGTCCGGGACGCAGACACAGTCACCTCATTTAAGAGTAGAGTTAAGACTTTCCTCTTTAATGGCGCTTATACTTAGGGCTGAATCAGGTTTGTCCTGGTCCAGCCCTTAGATATGCTGCTATAGGCTTATAAGCTGCTGCGGGACGTTTTAGGATACACTGAGCACCTATCTCCTCTTCTCTCTCTCCTTATGGATGGATTTACATCTCTCCATTGCACCTTATTAACTCTACTTCCTCCCCGGAGTCTTTGTGACTTCACGTCTCATAGGGTCTAACGGACCTGGATGTGTCTGAAGCTGGTCCTGGTTCCTTGACCCTGCTTCCTGCATCCAGCCTCTGGCCTAGACCTGGGTTAGGACAGGGATGTCGTTTGTGTACAGATTGTAAAGCCCTCTGATGTAAATTTGTAATTTGTGATATTGGGCTATACAAAATAAAATGAATTGAATCGAAATGGATATTGAATTGTGGGCCACATTGCTGGTTACTGGCCAGCTGATCTCACCAGGAGTCACTAACTAGGCGCGGTTGTCTCTGGACCTAAAACACATAGATAATTGACAATACCTTTTTACGGAGCGCTTCTATTTCAACCAGCGCAATTTTTCTAGCCTTTATCGTACTCGTTCAGCGGTCCAGGAAGCACACTGACCAACTGCATGCGTTGTATATCATCTCACGTGATGCTACTCGGCCAATCACATATGTGTATACCCGATAAGCTAAGAGCCCAATATTATCAGAATCCTAAAACATTAATTCACTGTCCAACAATGATGTTAACATAGAGGGTGATGGAGGGGGGGGGGCTAAGCTGAAATAAGTGGTTTCAATAACCACAAATAAAGTCCATTTCTCTTTTTAGAACTTGAGACTAATATAGTATCATGTTTTTCTTGAGATCCCTGACAATACATTTTGTTGCGATATTGTTCAATTTAACTTTATTTATTTTATTTTAGTTGTTGACTACATACAGACATTAATACAACTGTTAGCTACTTTAATATACAGGACTAAATCATAGCAAAAGTTAGACATTATTGAGATGTTCTGGACCTTGTTGAATTAGAATTGAATACCCATGTTTTAGACCATCAGCTACAAACACATGTACTTAACACATTTCTGATCATTACAAGGTAAACGGCTGTTGTGCTAAACCAGTCGAAACTATCAGGATTAGGATTCACAGTGTTAGTGTTAGTGGTCATCATCAGTGTGGAAGCGTTAACTCTAAATGCCTTTATCCAATAGGGGATTAAGCTAGCATTAATGCCCAAGTGTCTCAACTGCAGAGAACTTTACATGTGAACTTGCATTTAGCTAAGTCTGGTACCCTTGTTGTCCATGGGGCCGTTAGCAGCAGCTGCTTAAATCGTTTTTGCCTTGGGCATTTGGGCTCTTCCTCTGTTCTTCTAAGATTATTTGATGCGGTTACAGTTTGATGGAATCTGTTTTTCATCCAGTGCAAACTGGTTTGATCAGGTCTCCAAATCTCTGATGCAGTATTGTTGTTGGAGGGGTGGGTGTTGGGGGTTGTTAAGGAGTATCATTGCCCCAGAGGGTAGGAGCTACTGTCTCAGACATGCAGAAGAGGAGGGTTCATTTGCATTCATCGTAATAAAATCAATGCATGTCCCAAGGGTTAGCTGAAGCCAGAGAGACAAACCAACAGAGAGCGAGAGGAGCTTTAATATTGATGCATGTCTTCAGACAGTGTGTAGGACAGTGAGTGAGCCCATTCAGCAGCTTGTGTGTGTGTTGCACCATTCCTTTGCCCTCCACGCCGTCCTGGGCAATGGGATGGTTTTCCTTCTCTCCTCCATCAAACCCAGTTCGGAAAGCCTCACATCCTCTGCAGCAGATCTGATAACCGCCATACTGGATAACATCTAGTCACACTCGTCTCTAAGAAGTCCTTCCCTGGGGTACAACTGCCAGTGCCGATCTCAGCATTAAAATATAATTTTGATGGTCATTATTAAGATAAGCATCGTGTTCGTCTGGCAGAAGATTGCACTGATAGCGTCAGAGCTTAGAACAACTGTCCTTTCGAGGGACTCTCTTGTTCAAAATTATTAGATGAAAAGAGCTCCTCTTGGCCAATCACAGGGCTTGCTACCATGGGCAAAAGTAGGCATATATAGAAATCCTAAATGTGATATTTTCCAGGAGTCATCTAAACTTGATTGATGACAACGTTCTTTCCTTTATGTACAAGTTCAAGTTCTGTAGTTGGAATGTCCCTCCTCTTCCCTTTTAACAGACTTGTTTTGTTTACAACTTGTCTGATCATCCTGTTTTATGCTTCTTCCCCATTGGACGTCTTGGACACAGCAAGAGGAAGCCAACCAGGTCTAGTTCTGACCTCTGCCCTCCCAAAGGAAGAACGTTTTTCTCCTCAAGGATTACTGTGATTTAATTCATCCTAAAACCTAATGGAATTAATGATCGACTGCTATACCTGGCACTTCACTTTATAACATCTCCTGTGATTGTTTTCAGGTCCCTTTCCTCACCTTATGGCTTTATGATAAAGTTGTCAAACTCAAAAAGCAGACCTTATTTTGTTGCCCTTTCTAAGTTGTTTCTAAGAGGTGTTTCTGGTGGACAACCAAACAATTACTTGGCATACACAACAGCTAACACCTAACAATAGATCTCAGCTGAGAATGCAGCAGCAAGTAGCATATTGCACCAACAGCTAGGAGGAATGCTACTCGTATAGATTAGCACTTTAATCGTATTCTCTAGATATTAACATGCATGCATCATGGCGTTTGGTTCCTGTCGAGTGGTTCGTGGCGAGGATACAATTAGCATCTACCAAACTCAAACTTTTTTAAAACTTCACACAGTAACATGCAAAGTGGGCTGGCTGTTATAAATCTCCTCAAAAATTGATTAGTTGCATCTTTAAATCAGATGTGCACGGTACTAACATACAGGGATTTAAACGTCTTGTTCCTAAAGAATTACATTAATGTTACATGAGTGCAAACTGCATGAAATTTGCTCTCACCATTTGCTCACTCAACCTTATTAACTCCAGTGGTAATTGACACCCCCATTCCCCATGAATCCACATCTCATCAAATCACTCTTAATACATGTTAACACACCATAGAGGGAGTAATAGTCAGAGGCAGCATTATCCAAATCGCTCTCATGAATAATGTAAATACATGTAAGGGTGCTTGGTTACCCTGCTAAAAGGTCCATTTTTTCAACATGCAGCAGCATTAACTCTGGCTAATCTGAGATGCATTTCACTACGATTCTGTCTCACAAACGAAAGAGAGGTGAATACCACTCGGCTGAATACCACTGTTATGCTTTTAAAACTGCATTGGTAAATATTGCTTATGGAAGACTAATTAATTCACAGATTGAGCAATTATTCCCTCAGGCTTTTCCTGTTAACACCCGCATAATACTTAATGCACCTGAGCTTTCATAAACCCCAAATAAGGAATCTGATCATGGCAGCATGTATTTACTGCACAGGTGGATGCAGTATTGGCTATTCCACCTGTTTAAATGTAATCCCCGTTCAGTTGATAATATGAGTAAAGGCTGTTCTCCATGCAGAACGTGTTCAATTTGGTTGTAAAAGTTCCTGTCATGAACAGGCTCATTGTCTTTTCAGACAAAAGAAGGAGGGCGAGCACAGAAAAAACAGTATGTGGAGAACACAAATACAACAATTAAATAAATAAAAAGATGAATACATTGTGTGTGCCTGGGCAAGTGGAAAATAGTGTAAGATCTAAGATGACAAAAATAATGTTTTATTGATAAAAGAAAATCGCCACCTTAAAGTGGTGGAGGAGTTTGAGTGGCTCAGTGATCCTGTGAGCTATGTAGCCCCTGGTCTCCAAAGGCAAACAGGTCTCGAAGGAGGAATCTAGCCACCTCGCCCAGACTGGGGAAACCGGGGCACCCTCCCAGAGCCAGACTCAGAAGGGGAGATCGTCCGAAGAAACAATATGGAGCAGTCATCCTGTGGACTCACCACCTGAAAGGACAAGCATCGGGGTCGAGTGCTATGTAGACCGGGCAGGGGGCTGGGCAGGGTGCTGGGCAGGGGTCCTGGGCGAGCCGATCGCATAGACTAGCTTTAGGGATGTGGAACGTCACCTCGCTAGTGGGGAAAGAGCCGCAGCTGGTGCAGGAGGTGGAGCGGTACTAGCTAGATCTAGTTGGGCTCACCTCCACTCACCACACTGGCTCTGGAACCAAGATCCTGGAGAAGGGTTTTCTGGAGTTGCCCAGGGTGAGAGGCGCCGGGCGGGAGTGGGGATACTCAAGAGCCTCCGGCTGAGCACCGCCGTGTTTGAGTTTTCCCCACAGAAGCCACCGCGGGGGGAAGGGGGGGTTAAGGCTCTAACTGTTGTTTTGTGCTTACCCACCAAACAGCAGTTCAGAGCCTTCTTGGAGGGATCCTGGAAAGGGCGTTGCCTGCTTACTCCATAGTTCTCCTGGGAGACTTCAACGTTCACGTGGGCAATGACAGAAACACCTGGCGGGGGGTGATTGGGAGGAACGGCTTGCCCGATCCAAACCCGAGAGGTGTTTCACTATTGGACTTCCTTCTGTTTAAAGATGCAACAATGCATATTCAGAGCATTCATCTCGGATGTAGCACCTATAAAGGATTAAAGTCCCCTCCAAGGTTTGAGGCGAGTTGGGGGGAGAGGACTACATATAGATCTACAGACCCCTGTAATGAGTTTGTGTGTTTTGTTGTGAAGAAAGTCCCTGACCATCAAGCCCACCCCCAACTCCATAACCTGCATTCAGACAGATGGGAGGAGGAGATGGAGGAAAGACCGGCAAATAAGAGAAGATAGGAAGAAAGTGGGTTTTGGTGTGTGTGTGCGTATGTTGTGGGGGTTTGTGTGGGGGTGGTGTTTCTAATTGGCCTTTTCCGGGTCCTCAAGTTCACTCTAATTAAGGCCCTGAGAGCCAGGGTCCGGGCATCTGGACACCAGCATTTTACCGCCACTGTTGTAGCAGCGCCGGGGGAAGACAATGATAGCCAATTATCCCTTTTAATTCAGCCAAAGGAGGCCTTAGCAGGTCACCATTAGGCATATGGAGGGGGTCTGTGAAAAGGGGAATGCCAGACAGTGGGGGTGGGGGGCCAGGCAGGTGGTAAGGCGGTGTGAGTGTGTGTGTTGGGTTGTGTTGATAATCCTGGACAGAAGATCCAAAGGGTTGTTATGTGATGACATTCAGTGGTTAAGTTAAGTCACACTTTGTGTGCAATTACAATTGGTTCAAAGTACACTTTAGTCTTTGAGCAGTCAGAAATCCTGAAGATTAAAGAAAAAAAACTGAGAAAATATATGTTTTTTATATATGTTATATTTGAGGCATTATAGGAAACAATACACTTGCTTTGTATACTGTCAAATAAGCAATGAGTACCATGTGCACCATTAATCTTTATTTTAATGTAATAGTGCAGTGCCCAACTAAAACATGCCTGGTCACAACATACCGGATTGCACAGTCCTGAGGCTCCGCCCCCGCTGTTACAAAGAGACACACACACACACACACACACGCACACGCACACGCACACGCACACACCTACACGCCTACACACACACACACACGCGCGCACACACACACACCTACACGCCTACACACACACACACACACACACGCACACACACACACCTACACGCCTACACACACACACACACACACACACACACACACACACACACACACACACACACACACAGAAATACATACAGACAGAGAGAGAGAGAGAGAAATATAGCTGTATAGTTAGTTTTTTTTCCTTCTCCTACTACTACTACTATGAAGTATGTGTAATAAGTGCTCCTGATTTAATAAGCATGTATATAGTTATTTATCAGACTGTTTAGCTGGGAGGAGGTCCGAGGACAGATGTGGAAGAATGCTTCACCCCCACAAAGCTGGATGGTGTGGCTACGAAGAAGGATGTCGGGCTACTTTGCAAAGCAAACTTCTGCCAATGTGTAGATGGTCTTATGTGTCTCAAAGGAGCAATAAACGACATTTAGAGTATTAATATATATTTGCCCCGAGAACACAGTAGGCAAACGAGCGAACAAGTATAGGGCAAAGGACATATCATTCAGTGCTGCCATGATTAATGTAAAGTCTGTTAAGTTCAGTTTATTCATCGAGCACATATTAACCAAAGTGCTTAGATGTCGTGGAGAAACCAGCAACTTTAAATCCCAGAAATATTATATTAAAATGCAGTCTGTAGTCCAATTCTGCTACATAGAAAAATATACAAAGTACCTGCCTTGCTCTAGGCTCTGCGCAGGCTGTGCTCATTCCACTCTCTTGTCCAAATTCATCCAGCCAAATGTATTTTTCAGTGTTGGGACAAACTTTTAGCTATGAAAACACAATATTGTAAGTTAGATTTTCTCATCTGTGGTACAAATTCAAACTAAAGTCCAATTTAATAAGCCGCAACCTGAGTAACCACCACTATGAATAATATCACAAAGGTGTAAATTACATTGAGAAAAAAGAAAAAAATCTTTCATTAAAAAGGTAAAAAAAGGGGAAAACTGGCTCAGAGCGTCTGAATGACAGACTGTCTGAGATAATCTTTTCCTTCTTATTTTAATCATGATCAAGGCCCTGCGTTTGTACCGCATAAGCAAATGTTAATCTGGTTTAAAGGTGCCCCCCTCGCTGGACTGCCTCTGATAACAATATTAAAGTGGCAGTGCCATGGTGACAAGTGTGCCACTGTAACACACACACACACACACACACACACACACACACACACACACACACACACACACACACACACACACACACACACAAACTGTATGCATGCATAGAGACTTTTGCACACACACTGCGATAAACACACTCCCTTTCCTGCATTTCCTCTACATATTCCACTATAGAAGATTCCTTTTACCTCAGGTATGAGCTTGTTCATAACTAGAAAGGTATACAGGTTAAAAATATTGATAAATTACAGAACAAATGTAATCCCGTACAGTGCTTTTCTAGTCTTCCAAACACTCAAACACTACATGACATCATTCACACATTGATAGGAGGAGCTACCATGAAAGGTGCCACCCCAAGGACACATCATCATGGGCCAGCGGATGCCGGGGATCGAACCGCCGATCCTCTGATTGATGGACGACCCTGATCTACCACTGAGCCACAGTCGCCCCACACTTTGGCCCAAATACAAAACAAGCCTGTTTTTGCAACTTTTTTGAAGGTAAGAAAAAACTAGTTAACGACTTATTGAATATAACGCCATCCTAAAGTAAATGCATCATCATCACCACATGATGCAAATCAGTAGTCATGCTCACAAACAGAATTGTCTCTCCCCAACCGTACATTTTAAGGCCCTTTTTTGCTCTGTGTTATGTGTTTTTGGCTCACGTAGCGCTCTCTTTAACCTTGTTTTCAGCAGCAGCTGTTTTCAGTGAACAACTCACTGTTGACTGCCTGCTCAGCAGCAAACAGCAAATGTCTCCACTGCGGGACGAAGACAGGATCATCTTATTTTATCTTATCTTGAAACTTCAAAGTATTGAAACTCATTGTTTCTTTCAAAAGTCACATTTTCATGAACTAAAACTATATGTACATGTTTTAGCAACATAATGTACTTCTAACGTGAATATTGCACTCATTGTGCAGTGTGACACCTTTTCAGTCATTCATCATTCATGAATGAAATTAAAGCTAGATATCAATGCTGTACCTGGTAAACAACTTGAAAACAATGCATTCTATTTGATCTACTGATCATATTTTTGAATAGGAATATCCTCTGGAATGTTACTATTGTCACAAAGTACAGTAGAGCTGAGGTAAAAAAAATAAAAACTGATATACTGCAAAGTACAAGTACTTACTCTTAATGTACTTTCTTACTTACTTCTTACTTTCAACCACTGCTTGCCATGGGCCAACAGCAGGAAAGCAGTGACGTGCGGTGAGTTCGTGGCTGGTGAGGCTGGTGTCTCCTCCTCTATGTGCAAATTCAGCGATTTTGATTATATAAATGCTTGAAATTATTGGAATCCTACAGAAATTACATTTATAGCACACATCAGTAGAGAAGTATTAATATTTACTTCATCCTTAATTTGTTTTGACTTTTCATGATGCCAGGTGAGAGTCTGCTCTGCGTCTTGACACTTCAACATGCTTCAACTATGGGGAAACCAGAAATCCACTTTTATTCATATACAATATGTTTTTATTGCATCTCACTCAGTGTACTTACACATCTCTATAAATATATTCTAGGGACAAGGACAACAAAGCTGGACCAACAAATGTAAAGAATAGACAGGACTGTTATGGACAAAAGTAGTAAAAAATCAACTGTAAATATACATTAGAAATGAAACGTAGTGTTCTCTGAGGCGCACACTATACAAATAGTGCAGAGAAGAAGTAAATACTGAAGGGACATGAACTCTCTAGTAGCTACTGTTTACCTGGAGACTGTCTGCTGACAGCACTCCAACCTCCACACACGGCTCTGACTGTTGCTGCAAAGAGAGGCCAAACCAGAACACACCACGCTCATTTATTTAAAAGCATAGAGCAGCAGAGAGAGATGGAGAGCCCTCTCAGCTCCTCCAAACTGGAACAATCTCACTAATGGAGGAGTTTGGATGGAGGTGTACATTTGCAGTCCATTGCATGACTACCTTGTTCCTACATTTAAGTCCACTGGTCTGCCTTCATGCTGGTCAGACGTCAGATCAGGGTGTTTTAATCTGCTGGATTGATCATTTAAAGTGAGTCCTGGATGGTTGGAGCTGCTCACATGTAAAGGCACTCCGTCACAGGATGTGACCTATTGACCGATATCTACATGTCTTCTGCCGGTGGATTGGATCCATGCACTCATTTATTCTGTTCATTTGTTCAAAGTAAACATCCTGTGTTGAAAAACCACAACTCTTGGCAACAGGTTGTCAGAAGTGCACCTGTGCTAACCGTTTATTACTGGCAGGGTTTGGCTCTGACTTGGCACCAGTATTCTTCTGCCTAGCTTTCACTTTGACTGTTCTCATGCCGGTCATATTCAAATGGAAATGTCTCACCCTGTGGGCGTACGGGGTGGTGTGGAAAACCTGTCGGATCCCCCACTAAAGGTTAACAGCTACTTTGGACAACTTGGTTTCCTGTCAGTTGCAATGTATTTAACAACCTTTTCCTCTGCCATACATATTGTACACCTTGATATGCCATTCCGTTACCATGGTTATGATACTGCTCTTAAAAGGACCCTGTCACTCATTTCAAGTCATCATAGTAATATCCCTGTGAGTCCTAACCCTTCACTTCCTGCACTCGTCCGGCTAAATGATGTCCTCTAAGCAGAGTCCACTACAACGGTATCATTTTACAATTAATCTGCATGTTATGCATGTTAAAGGGTAAATAGAAATAAAACGGGCCTCACATTTATATGAAATTAGTAATTCCACCTTCAGTTCTGTTGACATGCTGCCTCACTTCGGTATATTTAACTGGCCTGACATAGTTTGTCGTCATGGGGTCAGGTTCTACACTAATTAATGTACCATTAATATGATCACTTTCGTAAGTTTATCAAGCGTCCTTTCACTAGAAATAGATTACTGTTTCACACTTTGCTACTTTGTCTACAATGTAGTTTGAGACATGCTAACACGTTACCTCTGTATCTTACATGGTTGTATGAAGAGAACATATCAAATGTTTTGTCGGTCACGTCTTACCTGTAAAGACCAATGTATGTTATAGTATGTTATGTTTAAGAATAATTCATTAATGACAGCTAGCATTATTTAATTGAGCATCAGAGAGAACTAAACATTAGTTGCAGCCAAGAGGGCAGCTTTGCCTGATTTGGGATAATATTCCTTTTGAAACATGTGCTGTTTTGTTTTGGATTTCTACATAAAGACACACTATCTAGGCCCGGCTGCCGCTAGCAGAGCAGAGACGGCCATTGATTGACAGGCATACTGACCAATCAGAGCAGACTGAGCTTTTTTGGGAAGGCGATTCAAAGAGACAGCCACTGATCCAGAACCTTTCAGATCGAGGGTAAAAACAGCCATATGCAGGCAGACAGTATGGGAAGATAAGAGTGTTTATGAACATTGCAGCGTACACATGTTCCAGTTGAAAATCTAAATACATGTTTAAACCTTAACTTGAGCTTAATATTGAACCTTTAAAAACATAGCTTGTCTCCGCCCATTATCTTTTCTACTGCCAGAACTCTGATCCATTCCTTCATTACGTACAGAAAGTATTGCTGCGACAGCATTCTTCATGGCACAGCATCTAAACGCCAGCACATTTAGATGCTCCCCATTCCTGCTCCTGTGATCACATTGGACCTGGCTGTGTCTGCCAGGTGAGCCGGCATCCTGCGTTGGCCCTGCTAATGCCCCCCCCACTGACCCACCTTCACCAGGCCCCCTCGTAGCTCACTGACCCACCTTCACCAGGCCCCCTCGTAGCTCACTGACCCACCTTCACCAGTCAGGACCAGCACCAGAGCTGTGGTCCTCTCCTTTTCACAACTGCTTTTAATGTGTGATTCATGTTAACAATGTTATGTGCACTCTATAAATATCACATACGATTACTATTATTCATGCAATTATTATTATTATTAATCAGCACTGTTGCTGTTGTCATGGTTAAAAAGCAAATATACTGATTTAGTTGATTCAGATGATATTGGCTATATATATATATATATATATATATATATATATATATATATATATATATATATATAGGCCATTATATGCATTACACAGGGCTGGGGCCAACAATGCTGACATTATGCAAGAAGCCGCATACAGCCTGGAGAGGTCACCAGTCGATCACTGACACATAGATACAAATACACATTCATAATCAAACCTACAGGCACATAAGTCAGTAAACCTAACGACCTGTATGTCCATCGGTTGTGTGGTGAAACTGGAGCTTGAAGAGAAACACATTTACAGTAGACACTGCTGAAGTGTAACACCTGTATCAGAACCAAGTTATATTGTTGACCTGAGGTTAAACAGAATTCCTTCTCATAACTCCTCACCTTTTTTGTCACGACTGTAATCCAAATCACACATGAATAATCCTAATACGATTAATTACGCTGAAAGTGAGTGAACAGCTGGAACACACGTCATTCTGCTCTCATCCAACCCTCTCTGGTATACATGTAAATGACAAATCCAATAAATCCACATCCAATAAATCATAACGGTTTCACCATCAGCTGATCGTTTCCATGTAGAATTCTGCTTTGTGGCTGGTTTAAGTTCTTCTGTAAAACTTTGCTTAAGTGTTAACTGGAGGAAGCAGCGATGGCTGCTGATGTTCGGGGGGATTTGAATGAATATCACGATAACGCCTTGCTAATCTCCATTCCAATCTGATTCTCAGTAGGATATCTCTTATTTCTATACTTAGGTGACCCAAGCCGATTCCTTTGTGGATGTTCGGTTCCACGGGATCAGTGGGAAATTGGAAAGAGATGTAGTGTGCGCGTGCCAACTCAAATTGGATTGCATGGCGTCTTAAATGAAAGCAAATAATTTCACGGTTAATGTGCTTAATTTCAGGAAATAATTCCACATTTCCACAGTGCTATTTTGCATGTGATTTCTGCAGAGGGTTTGCCACTTCTGTGGCTGTTTTTTGTCGTTGTGTGTGTTCATTGCATGTACCAGAATTAGAGAGCAGAATGACGCTGTTGTATCTGATCACTTTAAGGTCATCCGGAATGTATCAAACACTGTGACACTTTGCTTTCAGCTCCCACCAGCTGTTGGAGGTGGCGGCAGGACCAGCGCTGCTGTTCTTACCAGCTTTCATTCACCGGGAACTGAACAGAGAAGCAAAGTTAATACCAAAAGAGGATAAAACAAAGAAAAAAACAGACATAAACAAGAAGTAAAAATGTGATTGCCAACAAAGACGTGATTAAGTCACACAAGGAATTCTTCAGTGGTTTAATAAATAAAGAAATAGCTGTAATTAAATAATGAATGAAGGAATCAGTCCATAAAGCGTTGATTGATGTCCAGGAAAGGGGGTCTTTCTAATAGAGGCTGGCTGACAGTGATTGCGAAGGCCCATTTACCAGCTGATGTTTTGTTATGATTGGACATGTCAGTCTTCCTCCTCTGATTAAAAAGAGAGGGGGAAAAAAAGCCCAAATGCGCCCTGCGTCCTTCCCTTTATGTTTTTGGTTTTTGTGTTTTTTTTTTCTTCTCTATTCTCTTTCCATGTGCAGAATTAAAGCGATGAGTGCATATTATTTTGTCAATCCGCTGGAACGGCTGGCTGACATTCAGGGGTTTGTAAAGATGCCAACTGCCCTTTACGTGTTACCTTGAAGACGCCACTTTCTCTGAGGAACTTAGTCATGTAATAGGTGTTTGTGCTGCTCGGGGCAAACAGGTTTCAAATACATTCTTATGTTTTCATACTCAAAAGATGAAACAGCTTCCTGTGAACAGCTTTTTCTAGTATCGCAGAACTCCCTTAAGATACATCTGCGTGAATAATGGATACAGTATGCTGACCACTGGGTCAAACAAAAGACAGTACTTTTTCTGCTGTTATGAAGGATGAACACTATTCCGTCCTCTTATTATGACTCATTTGTCACTTATGTGGATAATGAGGTCATGTCTCAGGTAACTTTTTGAGGAATTTGGGGGCGACATGAAATCAAAAAGAGATTGATACCCATATATAGACAGTAGTACCCAGGACGTTCCGTAGCTGGTCCCTGCTGGGTCCTCCAAGCTAACAAGAGGATTCAATGTGTTTACACAAGGAAAGTATTATCACATTTCAAGCTTATGTGGGTTATGTTTCTTAGAAGCAATTTAGTTGTATTTGTTAATATTCTGTTCACATCCCAACAGCAATCAAAAAATCTAATTTTCTGACAAAATAAAGAAGAAAGAAAACAGCTGTGAGCGCTACAAATAGCCATGTTGGTTGTTTAGTTTCATCGTGATACTTTGGGTGACTTTGGAGGGAGACTTGTCAGTGTCGCTGACTTTTGGAGCTGCTGCTAAACTTTCTTTGGAAGACTTTGCAATGCTGGGCTCTTTTTTGGTTTCATAATCTTTTTGATCTAACTTACCCTTGCTGGTTTCTCCAATGTTACTTACCCCAAGCTGTAGTATTTCATTTACAAGGAGTTAAAACAACAAGAATGAAACTGCACAATTTCTCAAGGGAGTCTTGGGATTGTGTAACATATTTTTGTAACATATTCAAGGCTGAGGTTGGAAAGTGCTCTGCAGTTTAAACGCTGTGACTTGAAATCACCCGACTGCTGAGAAATGACATTCTTGGAGGATGGAAGTTTGGTCGAAACAAAAGAAGCCAAACTATATTTTATCTCACTGATGTAATTGAATCTTGTGTATTTCTACTTTTTTCAAAAGACAGCTCTTTTGTCAGCCCTTTCCTGCTTAAAGTAAAATAAACATTTCAACTAAAGCTGCCAAGTAAAAGAGCAAAATATAGATTTGTTCCTATTACTTAGCAAAACTTTTTTTATAGCACAATGAAGACATCTCAAACTATATCTTACAATTCACCTACGGCTTCTGTACTGTAACAACACATTTAGTGTAGTTGGGTTTGTATTGCATTTCACATAAAAGACTAGGTGGTCTGGTTCTGAGGGGTTCTAAGAGGAATATGTGAATTATACTTTTAAATGGATTTTAACTGAGTGAAGATCTAATAGTTGTAACAAGTGGACCTAATCATGGCGTCACACATTGGTTTGTTGAATGCTGTTCTGAAACTTCAAATTTTGACCCCAGAATCTGGATTTTTTGCAACAAATAAATGGAAGTAACCATATTTGAACTGAGGAGGAGTAATGAACGCATCGCTCTCTCTCTCTTCCGGTAAGCGTATTGCATCACTTCCGGTTGCCAGCTTAGCAGCTTGCGATGTTTTCCTCCTCTCCCCCTCCCGCTCCCTCTTGCTCAGAGTGTCTCATGTATAGCTATTCCTCTGCCTCCCTTAATGATAACGGTACATGCAACAAGTGTAGTTAATTTGCTAGGTTGGAGGCAGTTCTAAGTGGGTTAGATGCACGGCTCCGCACCATCGAAGCTCAGACAGTTACGCTAGTTAGCTCGCCACCCCCCATAGCCGGTGCGAAGCCGCTAGCGTTAGCTTCTGTTAGCTGTTCCCCGGCATCCCCCGAGCCGCCGGATGGCTGGGTGACTGTTCGAAGGAGTTTTAAGTCTAAACAGAAGCCCACTGAGCACCACCAACCTCTTCGCGTTTCAAACCAGTTTTCCCCACTCAGTGACGCACCCGCTGAGAAACCCACTCTGGTTATAGGTAGCTCCATAGTCAGAAACGTGAAGATAGCGAAGCCACGGACCAAAGTCATATGCATCCCGGGGGCCAGAGCGGGCGACATTGAATCTTGTTTAAAACTGCTGGCTAAAGATGAGCGTAGTTACAGTAAGATTATAATACACGCCGGCGGTAATGACTCCCGACTGCGGCGGTTTGAGGTCACTAAAATGAATGTGGAATCTGTGTGTACTTATACCAAGACAATGTCGGACACCGTAGTTTTCTCTGGCCCTCTCCCCAATCTGATCAATGATGATATATATAAGCCGCATGTCGTCATTCAACCGCTGGTTGTCCAGGTGGTGCCCAGCAAACAATGTGGGCTTCATAGATAACTGGTAGACTTTCTGGGGAAAGCCTGATCTGATGAGTCGAGACGGCCCACTTGGGATGGAGCGTGTCTCATTTCTGCAAATATGACCAAGTTGATTAGCGGACTTAATCCATGACCCAGAGTTGAGATCAGGAAGCAGAAGCAGAGTTGTAGTCTTCCACCCTTCTCTGCACTTCCATCCGAGCAGTTACCCACCCTTAACCTTAACTCTATAGAGACTGTGTCTGTCCCACGGCCACTTAAATTAATTAAATCAAAAGTAACCAGAAGAGGAGTCATACAAAATAACCTTGTACAGGTTAACATCACTACTGCAACAGTGCAACAAAACAGGATAATTAAATGTGGACTCCTAAATATTAGATCTCTGCCATCTAAAGCTGTATTAGTAAATGATTTAATATCAGACAATCACATTGATTTATTGTGTCTTACTGAAACCTGGCTGAGCCATGAAGAATATGTCAGCCTAAATGAATCAACTCCTCCTCCAAGTCATATTAATACTCACATTCCTCGAGGCACCGGCCGAGGAGGTGGAGTAGCATCCATCTTTGACTCAAGCCTATTAATGAATCCTAAACCTAAACTAAACTACAACTCATTTGAAAGCCTTGTTCTTAGTCTTTCACATCCAACCTGGAAAACATTACAGCCAATCCTATTTGTTATACTGTACCGGCCACCAGGTCCATATTCAGAATTTATATCTGAATTTTCAGAGTTTCTATCAAGTTTAGTCCTTAAAACTGATAAGGTTATTATTGCAGGAAATTTTAATATTCATGTGGATATTGATAATGATTGCCTTAGTGCTGCATTTATCTCATTGTTGGACTCGATTGGCTTCTGTCAGAGTACAGAAACCCACTCACTGCTATGGCCACACCCTCGACCTTGTTCTTGCATATGGCATTGACATTGAGCATTTGGAGGTCTTCCCACAGAACCCTCTTCTGTCAGACCATTACCTCATAACTTTTGAGTTTATACTCCCGGAGTGTACACCGTTAGTCAAAAGTTTCTACACCAGATGTCTAACTGACAGTGCTGTAGCTAAATTCAAAGAAGCGATTCCTTCTGCATTTGATTCAATACCACGTCTCAATGTGACGGATGACTCCTGTGCTTTAGTCCGTCCCAGATTGATCATCTTGTCGATAGTGCTACAGGCTCACTGAGAATGACACTAGACTTTAAAGCTCCTCTGAAGAAGAAGACAGTGGGGCAAAGGAGGTTTGCTCCATGGTATAACCCTCAGACCCGCGACCTAAAGCAAACTTCACGAAAGCTCGAAAGCATATGGCGTTCCACCAATCTGGAAGAATCACGCTTAGTTTGGCGAGATAGCCTTAAAACATATAAAAAAGCTCTCCGTAATGCCAGCGCAGCCTATTACTCATCAGTAATAGAGCAAAATAAGAACAACCCCAGGGTTCTCTTTAGCACTGTTGCCAGGTTGACAGAGAGTCACAGCTCTGTGGAGCCGTGTATTCCTATAGACCTCAGTAGTAATGACTTCATGAACTTCTTTAATGAAAAGATTTTAACTATAAGAGGCAAGATTGATGATCTCCTGCCCTCAACCACTGCCGATCTGTCATCAAGAGGAGTGGCCTTGGAAACGGCTGTATGCCCTGGTGTATATTTAGATGGCTTTTCTCCCATTAACCTAGACCAACTGTCCTCAACGGTTTCTACTTCTAAACCGTCTACCTGTCTCTTGGACCCCATCCCAACGAGGCTGCTTAAAGACGTGTTACCTTTAATCGGCACCTCTCTGCTGGATATTGTCAATGTGTCTTTGCTAACAGGGCATGTACCACATTCCTTCAAAGTAGCTGTAATTAAACCTCTCCTGAAAAAGCCCACTCTTAATCCAGAGGTGTTGGCTAACTACAGACCGATCTCTAACCTTCCCTTCCTCTCTAAGATCCTTGAGAAAGTAGTCGCAAATCAGTTGTGTGACTTTCTACATCAGAATAGTTTATTTGAGGAGTTTCAGTCAGGATTTAGAAAACACCACAGCACAGAGACAGCACTGGTGAAAATTACAAATGACCTCCTAATTGCATCAGATAAAGGACTCATCTCCGTACTGGTATTATTAGACCTTAGTGCTGCGTTAGACACCATTGACCATGACATCCTATTACAGAGACTGGATCAGTCGATTGGCATTTCAGGTACTGCACTAAGTTGGTTTAAATCCTATTTATCAGATCGATCTCAATTTGTATTTGTAAAGGATGAAGCCTCAATGACCACCAATGTTAAGTTCCACAAGGTTCTGTGCTTGGACCAATTTTATTTACCTTATATATGCTTCCTTTGGGCAACATTATCAGGAAACACTGTATAAACTTTCATTGCTATGCAGATGATACTCAATTATATCTATCGATCAAACCAGAGGAGACCAACCAGCTCGCTAAAATTCAAGAATGTCTTAAAGACATAAAAACATGGATGACCTGCAACTTCCTGATGTTAAACTCAGACAAAACTGAAGTTATTTTACTGGGCCCTGAACACCTCAGAGATCAATTATCTGGTGATGTGGTTTCTGTAGATGGCATTGCCCTGGCATCCAACACCACTGTAAAGAATCTCGGCGTTATCTTTGACCGAGACTTGTCCTTTAACTCCCACGTTAAGCAAATCTCAAGGACTGCATTTTTTCCAACTACGTAACATTTCAAAAATCAGGCACATCTTGTCCCAAAAGGATGCAGAAAAGCTGGTTCACGCGTTTGTTACTTCCAGACTAGATTACTGCAACTCCTTATAATCAGGCTGCTCTAATACGTCTCTTAAGTCCCTCCAGTTAATCCAGAATGCTGCAGCTCGTGTATTCACAAAAACTAAGAAAAGAGATCACATTACTCCTGTATTAGCTGCTCTGCACTGGCTCCCTGTAAAATCAAGACTCACATTTAAAATTCTTCTCCTCACCTACAAAGCCTTGATTGGTGATGCACCATCATATCTTAATGAGCTTGTAGTACCATATTGCCCCACTAGAGAGCTGCTCTCACTAAATGCGGGGCTACTTGTGGTTCCCAGAGTCCTAAAAAGTAGGATGGGAGCCAGAGCCTTCAGTTATCAAGCTCCTCTTTTATGGAACCAGCTTCCACTTTCAGTCCGGGAGGCAGACACAGTCACCTCATTCAAGAATAGACTTAAGACTTTCCTGTTTAATAGTGCTTATAGTTAGGGCTGAATCAGGTTTGCCCTGGTCGAGCCCCTTGATATGTTGCTATAGGCTTATAGGCTGCTGGGGGATGTTTTAGGATACACTGAGCACCTATCTCCTCTTATCTCTCTACTTATGGATGAATTTACATCTCTCCATTGCACCTTATTAACTCTGCTTCCTCCCTGGAGTCTTTGTGACTTCACGTCTCATAGGGTCCATTGGACCTGGCGGTGTCTGATGCCTGGTGAGCCGGTCTCGCGTTGGCCCTGCTGATGCGCCTCGCCCCCCCTCCTCTCTACCTCCTTCTTTTTCATGGATTGGAGTTCCATTCATACATTGTCATATTCATGTAATGTGTTTATGTAACTTTGTAATGCTGTTAATTCTGTACACATGACATCTATTGCATCTGTCCATCCGGGGAGAGGGATCCTCCTCTGTTGCTCTCCTGAAGGTTTCTTCCCTTTTTTCCCTGTCAAAGGTTATTTTTGGGAAGGTTTTCCTGATTCGATGTGAGGTCCTGGGACAGGGATGTCGTATGTGTACAGATTGTAAAGCCCTCTGAGGCAAATTTGTAATTTGTGATATTGGGCTTTTTTGTTCAAAGCTCCGGGTCCGGTGGCCGCAGGAAATTCAGGATTCAATGAGTTAAAGTTTAACAATATTTAATGGCAAAGATAATACTCATATAGCGTTCACGATCGTGGGGCCAGAAAGCAGAAACTCTCCACAGACAGACTGCAGCTCCTAAGGAGCAACAGACCGGGGCTGTCTCGAGTCCTCCAGTCCAGTAGAACCATGTTCCCCAGCACAAATGCTCGGTCGTTAGTATGGTCATGCAAATGAATTCACACCTATGGGTTAGTTCTATTGGTCAGTTCAAAGGATGCCGCCGTTCTGTTCGCTAAGCTAATTAGTAAATAGGCGTGGTCAAAGTGCACACATCCGGTCAGGGGCTGGAAGTTTCCCGTCAGAATAAAACCTACTATCCTGCCTTTAGAATAAAAGCAACATATCAGGTTTCAATCGGCATCCATTTTAACAATTGTCTAAACAATAAAACATTCATTCTCATGCATCATACAGTTAATCATTACATTTGTCATTAACAAACAGAATAATAAAACAGTGATCCTCTCTTATGTTTCATAATACATTCCTCCAGAATATTCCTCATAATATCCCAAATTAATTATCATAACTTTCTTTATTTATTAATTTAAAACATAAACTTCTCTTATTTACATGTGCAAGTATATATAAAATCCACTACAACTCAACAGGCTATACAAAATAAACTGAATTGAATTGAATTGAATTAATGTATCGATGGCGTTTATGGCTTTTGTAGTGACCTGTCAATCCCAAAGTAGCCCCGCCAAATGCATCCCCTGCTTTATGGTCTGTTTGACTCTAAATGAGCATCATTTACTAAATGAACATCATGCTGTATTGAAGAAGACTTGAAACTAGAGATTGAGACCATAAACTCATGTTTACAATGTTTACTGAGGGAATAAATCAAGAGAAGTAGAGTAATTTATAAAGACTTCTATACAACCAGAGGAGTCACCCCTGGTGGTCAGTAGAGAGAGTGCAGCTTTAACACATGAAGCATAGACTTCTATACAAACAGAGGAGTTGCCCCCTGGTGGTCAGTAGAGAGAATGCAGCTTTAACACATGAAGCATAGACTTCTATACAACCAGAGGAGTCGCCTCCTGGTGGTCAGTAGAGAGAATGCAGCTTTAACACATGAAGCATAGACTTCTATACAACCAGAGGAGTTGCCCCCTGATGTCGAGCAAAGAGAAGGCAAGCTGAAGGCACTTCCACAATGGCTTTACCTTTCAGAACCGGAGGTGGCCACCTGTGTTCCCACATCTATTGCATCTGTCCATCCGGGGAGAGGGATCCTCCTCTGTTGCTCTCCTGAAGGTTTCTTCCCTTTTTTCCCTGTGAAAGGTTATTTTTGGGGAGTTTTTCCTGATCCGATGTGAGGTCCTGGGACAGGGATGTCGTATGTGTACAGATTGTAAAGCCCTCTGTGGCAAATTTGTAATTTGTGATATTGGGCTATACAAAATAAACTGAATTGAAATTGTTGCACACACTGTTGTGTAGAACAGCTGGAACAACTATGATACCTACAGCACGTCAAAGTTGGTTTGGTTAACTTTGCTGGATATTTACAACACAGTTTGCTTGATCATTTTACTGTTCACTTTTTTTCTTCTTTTACAAATAGGTTTGACTGACCTGAGGGTTCATACCTGTGTGATTGTCCAACTGGATGTTACAACAAATTACAATCAGTCCCACTGACTCACATGATAATGATCCATTAGCTTCATTATATATACTTCAGACAAATGCAAGTCTAAAGTTAGTGTTAATCCAGTCCAATGAAGCTATGAAGCTGATAACCAAGATATCAGAATATCCCGAAAACACACACACACACACACTCACACTCACTCTCACACACACACACACACACACACACACACACACACACACACACACACACACACACACACACACACACACACACACACACACACACATTCATGATCTACTGTATCTTAATGTAAGATGAGGTCATGAGTATTTGCCAACACCATTACAAATGGCTGTAGCACTAGACACATCAACAGTAACAAAAGAGGAAAGAGCACATTAATTTAGACCAGTCAATACTTGTTAGCAGGGCCAGCTAATAAATAACATGAGAGAGTTTGGTCCTGTGGTTGGACGATGTCTTTCAGCCGCCTGTGGCATCCTAATGTGCTGTTTTAATCAGGGCCAGCGGCAGCTAAAGGGCTTACGCTAGCACATTGCCTGCTACATTTCCCCACACGTTCTGGGGATTTACATGGAGGGCCAGTAAGCCATCGACAGAGCCCCTTGTCCTGCCTTGTTATTCCCATTGTCATTCTCTGTAACAAAACCTCACTGCGGCATGGGGTAGATTGTCACACTGAGACCCAACCCCCTCCATTCTATTATTCTAAATTCAAAAAGAGAAATGGCTAGTGTTGGGTCAGGGGCAGTATGGAAGGCTTTGATAGGTAATGATGTTGGAACCCCCATTTTACCAGCTTTTATCCCGCTAGAGTAAAACACTCTCTTTGTGCTGGTCTGAGGTGGGGTAACAAGCAGCAGAGGGAAAGCTATGGCAGAAGTTGGATGTTAATACAGATATTGTTCAAAGATTATAGCAGGCTCACTGAGGTTCAGCCGGCAGATTTAAGTTGCTGCCTTTCTGCACTAGTAACCATGCCAACTACACTGTGAAACTATTAAAACAGCTCTGCATCACAAAGTAGCGACACCCCTATGAAAGAAGCAAAATGGCAGTATATTGGCCCACAAACCCAGGATAAGCTTCTCATCAGTTTGGGAACAGCAGGCTGCTTATGGGACAAAACACTTTGTAGAGGAGAGGATTTTGACTCGCCGACTCATTTTCATACATATTGTTTCCACAAGTTTTTGGGGTAGAATAAGTTAATGGCAGCAGTAGAGTTTTTCAAATGATTGTTTATAAGGCTAGACTAAATTGTTTCCAGTAATGCATCATTGGTGTCACTATGTCAGAGCAACAAACAGTCTATTGTCAGATCTGACCTTACACATTAGCACCATGAACAGAAAATTGCTTACCTTATGATGAAAAACTGGGCCAACAGTAAATCCACACGTGCCATGTTGCTGTCTACGTGTGGGCCTGACTTCCTGTTAACCTGACTTTCGACTTAGAGAAAGGAAGTTAGGTTGGTTTTGGTCTCAGCGGATTAATACTACGTGTCACCAAATTTTGAGGGTTGATGATTTTGTGTGGCTAAAATTGCTGTCAATCTCATTTGGAATACTGTAGAACGCTCCCTTAGGCTCTAAAGATTAAAATGAGGTGTCTTAGACTGAAATTGGGCTTTGCATGGCGAAGATAGGACATAAAGTTATGATGGGACATGGGCAAATATTTATTTCAGGGCACAAAAAAATGTTGGTTCATTTTGTGAATGTTACTGCTGTATGTGAATGTATTGAACACCATCAGTGATATAAAAGTGAAATAAATAGAGCGTTGGAAAATGGAAATATCACACAAAAGTCATAAACACTCCATTTGGAGATTCGTCATTTTTCTTTAATCTTTTGTTCTAATTTCTTCTGTGTTCTATCATCAACCACTTTTAACCAATACCACATACACTGCAATATACACATCTTAACTAATCTCACAAGTATATTCTTTATCATACCACAGGAATTATTGAAATAGCCCTTGTGGTTAAGGAGAAAATCCAGTTTTAGTATGGGTATGAAAACCTTGGCTGGGGTTTAATTAAACACACCACCTTCTTATACATGGACATCTATATTACATTGGGAAACATGGCTCTTCTTCTCATCCTGCTCTTCCCTCTCTTTTCGCAGCACAGTGTGAGCCACCAGCTGTAGAACAAGTGAAACACTGGGTCCAGTTCTTTGCTCTTATCCAAAGTCCCAGACTTGTGTTGTTGCCGATGGGGCTACAGGAGAGGTGAGGGGCACAGACCGGCTCACTTTTGCAATCCCTGTTTAGGAGGATCCAAGCAACAGATGCCAGGCCTTTGAATTGGTTCCTGAAGAGTGACCCAAGAGGTCAAGGTTCTACACCCCCCAACCCCACTACCTCACACCCACTGCTCTACACGACTTGTCTACATGCTGTGCAGGTTAAGTAATAAAACAGTGTTGTTGAAGTTACTCAGAAAGATTACTCAATAAATAATTAGTTGCTGTACAGTCACTACTCTTAACTCAAAATACATACTAAATGTAGCATGGTTATTATTCAAAATCAGTGGTGGCAACATTTGACAAGTGAAATTAAATGTTACTTGAAGCGCAACACCTAATAACTGTGATTCTGTATAGGCCAGCAGAGAAGGTTAAGCTGGCCCTGACGGCCCACCACTGTTCAAAATAAGTACTACACAGTGGGTAACGGTGGCTCAGTGGAAGAGCATAGTTGTTCTTCAATCGGCGGTTCGATCCCGGACTCCTCTAGTCCATGTTGATGTGTCCTTGGGCAAGACACTAAACCCCAAATTGCTCCAGTAGCTGGACGTGGAGTGTTTGAATGTTGTATGAATGTTACTTACTCCTGATGGACAGGTGGCATCTTGCATGGTAGCTCCTCCCATCAGTGTATGAATTGGTGTGAGGTCCTGGGACAGGGATGTCGTATGTGTACAGATTGTAAAGCCCCCTGAGGGTAATTTGTAAATTGTGATTTTTGGCTATACAAAATAAACTGAATTTAATTGACTTGGTGTGAATGGGTGAATGATGTCATGTAGTGTTAAAGAGCTTTGAGTGGTTAGAAGACTAGAAAAGTGCTAAACAAGTACAGGTCCATTTACCATGTTCTTAAAATAAAACAATGCTGACCGTCAGCTTGACGCTGGAAGTGAACAGCAGCTTTGACGTTTTATTGACCCATCCATCCACCACTATGTGGATTTTGTCGCTCTATAATAACATCACCTGACTTGCTACTTTGCTCTCTTTATAATTATTATGGTAGCTGGAGGTTTTCATCTGGCAACCACAATATTAGTCAGAACTGAATTGCATGAATTGATCATTCATGGCACCAGATTGTATTCGGTGGAAAAGGCTCTGCTTCTGTAGGGAGCTCTCAAAGAATCTGTGCAGCAATGAGGGTTCTGCTAATCCCTCTTACCAAACACAAACATGAACTAGAGGCTCTTATTTAAAGCGACAATACCCAAAGCTTAGCACATGCAGGGGTTCTGGTGGAGGATGGAGCTGTGGCAGTGAAGTGAGTGTGTTTCTCAGTGTATGAATATGGGTCTTTATGTCAGCTGCTAGCCAAAGCAGTTGATACATGAGCCACTGATGGTGAGGCTTGAATGAGAAGCCTGATGCCAATCAGCAAATGCAATTGCAACTTCAGTGCCCTGCCTGAAATAATGTGCTATGTTCCCCAGATCAAATGCAACAGACGGACAGACGGAAAGACGGAGAGAAGAGTGTGTGCTGCATGGCTGAAGCTGCTCACCCTGGGAACAGCAACATCAATAGAGCAGAGGGGGGTATTAACCCGGCCCAGGCATAGGTTACCCAGGAATTAATGAACTTGGACTCCTTATCCCATTGTATTGACAGGATGAAGTCGAAAACCCTCGCCGGTCCTCTGCGCTCTGCTCCAGAGTGGAAGAACAGAAAGAGAGTTTCCTGAAATGAAAAAGCAACGGTTCTTATCTCTGAGACAGGTTGTAAGAAGGGCCGGCGAACAAGGCAGAGGGCACACACACACACACACACACACACACACACACACACACACATACACACAGACACACACACACACACAGTGAAATCTCTAAGTGAGAAAGCGTTCGGCAGGCCTGACCGCAGCGTGTAGAACACTTGGCTCAGGTCAGATAAAAGCAGTCTGGAATGAATCATTCTCTCACTATTGGATGGGTGACGGTAGCTCTGTGTGTGTGTGTGTGTGTGTGTGTGTGTGTGTGTGTGAGTGAGGGAGAGGGAGAGAGAGAGAGAGAGAGAGAGAGAGAGAGAGAGAATGGTGGGGGTTGGAAGCCATTCACATCTCTCTGTGTATTTATGGATAGAGCAAACACTGGAAGTATGATGCCAAGGTATGAGGTTTCAGCCAGGCAAGGACAGCTGACCATTTGGATGGCGTTCAGCCTGTCAGCTAAAAGTCACACAAATCAGCCGAATACAACAGAGGTCCAGGTTATGACATGATGTACTGCCCCTTTGAACTCCCAAACATATGAGGATCTACTAGCTTGTGTGACGACCCACCTCCCATGCGCGAGGTGTCACTGCTTCAGTTCTCTGTTACAGGTGCTGATTGGCGTGTCGTCAGCCGGGATGAGCCACACCTATCTTGGTGCACACTGCCACATACCCATACATGCACTGCACTACTGATAACTGATACCTCCACTTCAGTTGGTTTGACTTGTGTTGTTAAAAATAAATTGCTTTTTGTTAGCAGGCCGCTCGTTTGTCTCCCTGTTTGTTGCTGCCTTTGAGCCGGGTCGTGACATTTGACAGCCAGCCAGTCAGGCTCACGTGAGCTGCTGGAGGTGTAGCCATTCCTCCTCTCAAGCTCTCTCAAGAGACCACTGTCCTCCACAATATGTTTTATTGACCTGCTGAGGGATGGATTGCTTAAAAATCACAACACAAACGTCCATTATAAAATTAACAAGGAACTGTGGTTATCTTACTGCTGGTGTAGCTTTGTCGCCAGCCAACCACTCACACTCACACTCACAGAGCCGATGGTGTTTGAAGGGGCCGAGGGATACTTGTTGAGGCAACTTGACCCTTTTTAACATTAGTTTTAAACTGACTAAAACATATGGTCTATAATATATAGCAATATCATTCCACTGTTGTGTTACTGTAACTTTTCGACTATACCTTGAATAGGTAGCACTTAAATGCCGTAGTAGCACTTAAATGTCCCTTACCGATAGCACTTTGTTGTTTAGCACTTTAGTAGCACTTAAATGGCACTTACGGATAGTACTCTGTTATTTTAACGTTATTGAAGAAATTGTACTTGCTTGATTCTTGTTGTTCTGAGTTTGGACTCATGGTTTAATGCACTTATTGTAAGTCGCTTTGGATAAAAGCGTCAGCTAAATGACATGTAATGTAATGTAATGTAACTTCAAAGCAGTTTGTGAATTTAAAACATCGCTCCACTATTTCCCCTTAATGATGTCTTATATCACCATGAGCTGTACAACAGAGTGTTAAAAGGATGCGGGTGCTTAACCATGCTGTGTCTTAAAGGGCTTAAATAAACAAATGTTGGTCATAAACCACCTAAAAATGTAACCTCAATTAGTTGGATTTTTTAGATAATATTCATACTATATTTTGATTGCTCAAAATTATGAAAACTGGCCTGGCGTAATGCAAAAATTAATCTAATCCTCAGTTTTATACTGCATACTACTGATGAACATATAATGCAGTATGAACTGTATAATTCATACTACCTTTGTCAGCAGTATGTAGTAGCTCAGCCATTCTCTGGTAAAAGACTTGAGGTGTGTCCTCAAGTCAGATGACTTGAACTCGAGTTGGACTTGAGTAGTGAATTAAATGATTTAAAAACTTGTGTTGACAAAATCCAATGACTTTTCACATGGAAGTCCAAAGATTAAAAATAATGTTATAAAATAGTGCATGATGAATAATTTTCGGTCCGAGGAGAGAAAGGTGTGTTTGTCAAATACCAACACTTGGTCAGTCGCTTGAAGCTTCAAACGCTTTAGGTATCCCTCTAACGTCAATTTTGTCAGTTTCCACTAGTTACATGCATATAATCTTTACTTTCTCTTACTTGTGTTGTATGATGGGTCATGCCATGTTAGATTAGCCAATTTAAATCAATGGTGATGTTTTTAGGCTATGTTAATGCATTTTTTAATTAATTAATTGCAAACGACTCCTACAACAGGTCTGGAGAGCTTGGAAATTGTGTCCTTTACCTAAATATACAAGAAAAATGGTAAATCGGCAAGTTTTCCAATATCAATCATACATGCCACTGAAGAACAAATCTGTTCATACCACTGGTTGTTGCATGAGGCCCAATGTCAAAAGTACTTGCTTCAGCTTTGAAAGAGATCTAAAGAGAGTTTTGGGTTAAATTAAGAACCTTTGGTACCTAAAATAAGGACACTTCTTGCGTAACTGGCTTTACTGAATCAGTGGACTTTCTCGTTCTTTATACTACGTCAGTGGCGCTGAGTGTCTATAATGTTGCGGATGGGTATACATTGAGGTTAGTTGAAAGGCTGGTGCGTCTCATACGGCAGAAAATCAGACAAAAAGACGGCAACATGAAAACATTTAGTTCACAAACAATGGTGAATTTGTGGAAGAAGAACATATGAGTTAATCTGAAAGCAGTGAGTACACATTTTGAAAGGATTAATCATTTCTGCACAATTCCCTACTTAAGAATTGACAGTAAATTGGGTCTACATAATGTGGATAATGACTTTTTTACTCCCTCAAAGTGACTAGAAGAAGAAGCCAAGTGTGTTGTAATGAACAGCATGAAAGCAGGTTTGAACGGTCCACAGCCGGTATAGTCAGTATTAGCAGTGAAAAGACTACATACAGTCTGGGAACCCTCCATCGCCCACCCCCACACACACTTACTGCTTCACTGAACTCATCAAGCAAAGTCTTTTTGTTGCATTTAGACTGTCCTGCTAATAGAAAATTGACATTTGCGAAGCTTTCATGGAAAACAGAAAAAGAATCTAATCTCTAACCTTTTATAATGAAGCCAAAAAAGAAAAAAAAATCTTGAGTGGCAGAGAAAAATGCTTAGCATGTGTTGTGTGATCCTTCGCCCGTTGCACAGATATTAAGACTTTTGAATTAATAAATTAGCAGAAGGAAGCAGACGCCAAATCCTTCCTTTTATGATTAAAGAAACTCCATCAGATCCCTCGCTTTTTTATGAGACGGGGTGTTGCAAAGAAAAGGAATTGGCATTCTTTTGGCTTCTCTGCCCTTACACACATGCACGTACACGCACACAGTCACCTCATAATCCTCCAGCCCTGTCCATTGATTCAACACATTTATTCTGGCACTATTGCTCTTTAATAGCGCTTATAGTTAGGGCTGAATTAGGTTTTCCCTGGTCCAGCCCCTAGATATGCTGCTATAGGCTTATAGGCTGCTGGGGAACGTTTTAGGATACACTGAGCTCCTCTCTCCTTTACGTGTCTTCATTGCACATTACTAACTCTGCTTCCTCCCTCGTTGTGCCTTCTCGCCTCATAGGGTCCATTGGACTGGCTGTGTCTGAAGCTGGTCCTGGCTCCTGGGTCCTGGCTCCTGGGTCCTGGCCTCCTTCCCAATGGCCCTCCTTCCCAATGGCCCTCCTTCTCGGTGCCTCCTGTCTCAAGGGCCTGGCCTCATTGGTCTGGCCTCTTTCACAATGACTCCTGCCTGGTGGGCCGGCCTCCTGTCTCCATGGCCCTGCCATGGCCCTGCTGATAATTTGTGATTTGGGGCTATACAAAATAAACTGAATTCAATTGCTATTCTGTCTGTCTGTCTCTGGCTGCACAACGATTTGCCGTCTTCTGTGAAAAAAAATTTAAATTAAAAAATAAAAGAAGAGAAAAGGGTAATCATACTTTAATTCTTGAATGATTTCTGAAAAGAGAATTTTCTCTAATTATCCACGTAATAATGGGTTTAAAACCTTTATTTTTAAGTGGATGGGACAACCTTAATTACAGTTATTGGAGACCCTACATTGTGCTTTTGTAATCTCACACACATCGGCATTTGATGAGATTACTGCTTAATAGGTGGTAATAATTCACTTTTCATAACCTGATTATCCTTTGTCGATATGTATTTACAATGCACTGTCCTGTGATTTTCAGAAATGCAGATATTGTGTTGTATTTAACTGACATTTTAATATCCACATTGTGGATTATGACAATAGACACTTTCTTCTTCTTTTGCTGCATGGTGTCACCAATGAAGACACGTTCATCCATGCTAACTGAGCAGCAGTCGGTCTGTGTGGGAGGAACACTGAACACACACCTACACACTGTGACGACCCTCTCTGCCACTGGCTCATGTCCCTGCAGGTGGGCGTGGCCAAGGCTCATCAGAAGAGTGGGAACACCTGAGGTAATCAGCAGCACTGGCAACACCTGGGCCTTGTGTGCAAGTGCTGCATTTAAAAGGCCCTCTGGTCTCAGGAGCTCTCTCCCCCTCGCTGTCCTGAGACCCCGACTGACTGTCTATAGGAGAGTATGATTTGACCTAACACGTTACAACATCTCACACACACACTTCCCATGCATGCACTCACCGCCACCACTGAAACTACTGACTCCACACACCACTGTTCATTCTACCTTACGTTCTGTTTTTGCTACCTAAAGTTATGTTAGGCTACCTAAGTTAAATAAAACCCCTTTCTGTTAACTATTACCTGTGTGTGTCCCCCTTTGTTGTCATGGCCGTGCGGCCCGGTTCGTGACAATACCTCTACACAAACACACACACAGCTACACACCTCTACACACACACTCCTCTACACACACACCTACACACACACACTGCATTTTTTAACTGACTTATTTACAATGTACTGTGGAGTAGTAGTAGTAGTCACCATGAAATGGGAAAAGAATCAAATGTAATGATAGTGATGGTGAATAGGTGAATGAATTATCTTTAAACATATTTATTTGAATAAATAAATGGGTTGATGAATGAATACATTATATCTTGATTGAATGCATTTCTAGGATACACTGAGCACCTATCTCATCTTCTCTCTCTACTTATGGATGAATTTACATCTCTCCATTGCACCTTATTAACTCTGCTTCCTCCCCGGAGTCTTTGTGACTTCACGTCTCATAGGGTCCATTGGACCTGGAGGTGTCTGATGCCTGGTGAGCCGGCCTCCTGCCTTGGCCCTGCTGATCGCCCCGCCCCCCTCCTCTCTACCTCTTTCTGTTTCATGGATTGGAGTTCCATTCATACATTGTCATATTCATTGAATGTGTTTATGTAACTCTGTAATTATGTTCATTCTGTACACATGGCATCTATTGCTTCTGTCCATCCGGGGAGAGGGATCCTCTGAAGGTTTCTCAAGGCTCCCATCCTACTTTTTAGGACTCTAGGAACCACAAGTAGCCCCACATTTAGTGAGCGCAGCTCTCTAGTGGGGCAATATGGTACTAGAAGCTCCTTAAGATATGAGAAGAATTTTAAATGTGAGTCTATTTTATCCATGTCCTTTTTTCTGTTCTTACCTTTTGTTATGAGCCGTGTTTCAATGATGCAGAATTATTCAAATGTATTATTTTTATCCAGCATCCACCAGTGGCCTGAATGAAAGCAGTGTTTGACTTTACTCTGAGGCTCTTGGGAGTGCAACACATCGATGGGTGTGTATGTGTGTGCATCATGCGTGCATCCTCTAGTCTACACAGGTCCACCTTGAAGCCTTCCTCACTGTCTTGTCCTCAGAACTGCGACGTGGAGAGGAGGAGGAAGCCTTTATCCTGCTTCCTTGAATCTGCATATGAGACAGGAAAGCCCCATGTCCTCTCCAACCAAACAGGTCACTTTGCATCGACGAGAAAAACAGGAGCATCTGAATAACAGGCAGCCCCGTTTCAGGACTCGGTTTGCCTAATTTATAAACATTTTCATTTGGAATATTGCTCACTGGAACTGATTCCATCTCTTCCAGAATAAAGGCCCCGTCACACCTACTTATAAACAATCAAATGTATTTGCAAAACACATTAATTCACATTGAATCATTGGGACCAGTCGATTTGCATGCAAATGCAAACATATTTAGTATAAAATTCCACTTTGGTGAAATCGGACAAGCACATTTGCACCTTTGACCAACAGAAAGCTGTACACATTTGTGAAAGATAACGAGCAAAGAGTTGATAAGATAAGATAAGCATTTAGAGGAGGAATTCGGCAGCACAAGAACCTGAAGTAGAGAAAGTAAAAGCTTAATTATCAGAGGTTTATAGAACTAAAATAAGAACAGAAGTAAAAATAGAACAATACAATAGCGTGATTAATTACCACACAGACAGCAAGTCTGGTATACGTAACATGATTTAGTCAATTTTGCTAAATTTTTGGCCGGGATGAAACTTAAGCTTTTACTAAGCTGTGACCTAAGTAACCTTGTACTTTCCAGCCTCCTCCTGGGTAGTGTCCGGTCGCTGGAAAAAAGACTGGAAATAAGAATAAAGTAAAACTTCTGGCTAAAACAGCAAAGGGAGGTAGGTGACTGTTCATATGATATCTTAGGAAAAGTCCATCCAAGACAGTGTTTTATTTGGTTCCTGTTCAGTTTGAATGAAGTGTGTTTTACGACAATCCTGTAAGGTAAAATGAATGATGTCTGACTGAAGTCTGGCAGCTTCAAGGAGAGCATTTTAATTGCATGTTTTGTAGAGTTGTGAAGTAATAAGTCACATTTACTCTGTTAGAATAAGTTACTTTTAACTTTTTAGTTTGAATGAAAAATACATTTTACTCTTACTCAAGTGGATAATTAGAGAAACGGCATTACTTTCACTTATTTTCACAGTTACATTTGGATAAATTCATCGCACTGCTTTATTTATTTATTAACAGGTAGGTAGTCAGCTGTGCTTTGTTATCCTACCACAGACACGCCTCCACATGACTCCGACCAAAGCGGACCCCCCAGGACGAGGGGATATGGAAAGTATATTTAATTGGTCTTAAAGCAGCATGGAATGAAGCAGTAGGAATAACCTTAACATTATGGCTTTAGAATAGTGCTAGCATCTACATTCTTTAGACAAATTACCGGTGCACAAAGCTCTGGTTGTGAACGCTTGTTGGAAGTCAGTACACAAGAAAACTGTGCTGACCGCAAGTGTGTTTGCTGTTTGCTGTAAATGCTATTAAGTTTAATGACATTTCCACACAGTATAGCATGCTTCAAAACTACTAGCCTCCTGCTTTCTGCCCTAATGTATCAAGTTAATTGTGTGCAAGTGGTGTTTTTTCAACTAGTCATGGTTGATGAAGAGAGACACAACCACAGATTGTCCTCCTCAGGTCAAAGTGCAGAAGTGAACACACCTGTTTTTAACAGGTAATTAATGATGACACTTTACCTCAATATTTCCTAAATGTGTCATTTGATGAGACTTATTCAGAAAAATAAGAGGCTGATTTGAGTACTTCTTCAATTAAATTGGTTAGAGGACAGCTATAGCCTACTAGTATGATCAACATGTGTTGAACATGAACATGCACATGGTTTTATTATCCAAATAAGGAGATAGTATAACTCCAAGTTTGCCATCCCCTTTTGAGAAATCAAGCAATGTCATCCCTGACCTGAATGAGTGCTGAGGTAAGCGTATTGTCTCTCTTTCGGTTACCAGCGTGTCTTATCTGATAGCGTACTCTCGCAGCTCCAACTAAACCAAGTGTATTGTGTGATGTTCTTCAGTACAAGCGGCTGATTACCTGCTGTCCATCCTTAAGATTTAAACACTAATAGCTCTCTCCTTCTTTTAGCGGCTTTTCACTTAATCCAAAGGTGTTTTACACATTGTTCAGTTCTGCTAACGTTAGCTACTGTACTTTAGCTTAGCAGCTAGCGATGGCTTCCTTCTCTTCCTCTCCCTCTCTTCCTCTCTCTTTCTCAGTGTATAGCTATCCTTTCTCAGTGTAGAGCTATTCCTCTGCCCCCCTTATTGATAACGCTACATGTAATAAGTGTAGTTCATTTGCTAGGTTGGAGGCGAGGCGGTTTAGATTCACGACTCCGCACCATGGAAGTTCACGGTGCACCACCGCAAGCTAAAGGACTTGTCTCTGTACTTGTCTTGTTAGACCTTAGGGCTGCATTTTACACTACTGACCATCAAATCCTAAAACAGAGACTAGAGAGTTTTTCCTGAACCAATATGAGGTTCCAGGACAGAGATGTTGTTTTTGTACGGATTGTAAAGCCCTCTTTAGAGGCAAATTTGTGATTTGGGGCTATACTAATTATATTTTATTTTATTCAAATTCT
This sequence comes from Cyclopterus lumpus, assembly GCF_009769545.1. Taxonomy (NCBI): domain Eukaryota; kingdom Metazoa; phylum Chordata; class Actinopteri; order Perciformes; family Cyclopteridae; genus Cyclopterus; species Cyclopterus lumpus. The sequence goes on from NC_046987.1 coordinate 1,287,235, forward strand.
GCATTTAATAGTTTAAACGGTGTTGCTTTTAGTCTGGATTAAGAATGTAGCTTCTTTGTATTTGTCTAATATTATCTAACGATCCACGTCCCAAGCTGCTTTTCTCTTGTCCAAGGCCCCTCCCTCATTCAGGGCTACTTCCCCTCCTGGCCTCTCTGTGCACCAGAGATCTCTGCTATCAACATAACTGCCAGATACAGAGGAACATTTACATCATTGCTGATGGCGGTTGTTGACTATTGTCAGATTCATGAAGGCACAGGGCATGAATTACTGTTAGATTAAGAAATTATATTTTAGGTAGCAGAGAGGAAAGACCAGATGTCTAGGACAGAAGACAGAGAGAGAGAGAAGGACGCGAGGAGACACGATGGGAGAGATGAACTGAGAAAAGAGTGATGAGTTCATAACTTAAGTAGTCTGAACTTTAAAGAAGACTCCTGGAAAGGACTGTGAGGAGGGAGAATACAGATCAGGGGAGTATTTTAAAGCAAAGGCAGTCTAAGGTTTGCTGATTTGATGAATAGTAACCTCTTCAATATGATCTGAGTTTGAGAATAACGTTTCTTTCATTTTATGTCACGCATACACCAACCAGATGAAATGTTGAAGCTGAATGATTCTGAGGAACGTTGGATTATGTTCAATGGTGTGCCCACCATTGAACATAATCCAACGTTCCTCACTACCCACCTCGCTCAATCTTCACAACCTTCTCTCCACCTCACTGAAAATAGGGCAGACAACTTCCAGTATAATTTCCTACTCAACTAATAAATGCAACATATGAGCTTATCAGGTTTTTATTGCCACTGTATCATTCATGGCAGTGTTAATTTCCTAATCAAAATATCTTTGTCAACTACCGTTTTGTCCTTGATTGAAAACTAGCCAACACAGACCTTGTTAAGCAATAACTGTGGTGATATCAACATGCAGCATTGTTGTTGGAAAAAGACGAGGTCTAAAGAAAAGAAACTTTTCCAAATTTTTTCTTTATGTTCGTTTGTAAAAAAAGGACGACACAATAGGATTAAAGATGTGATTATTTAATTTATATGGTTTTGAAAATATACCATCACCATTAACAGTAACCTTAAGGTGATAGAAAAACACTAGTCATTTCCTGGCTGTCAAATACAGATGCTTTGTAACGCCCCTCGGTGTCTGATACCAAGGCATCCTTTAGTGTCTGTATGATAAGTATCTCACTTTCATCATGACCTATCCATGTCATCATTAGACTCAGATAAATGCTCTAGGACTGTGATGGTGTGAAAGAAAAACAGTAACACAGTGTGGGAGGGAGGTAGGGGAGCTGGAAGGATCAAACACACACGTGACCTTCAACCAGGACACCGGTGTAATGTTACCTTTGTGATGCTTGTGAAGCAATCGTTGTACTTTTATTACTTGGTTTTATGTTTTACTTAGTTGATATACTTATATTCAGCCCAGGCATGATGCTCTTCCTTAAACCTAAGTGATTATCTTTGAATTCACAACATTAACCACTTGTTTACTGTGACCCTGTGCTTAGCTACCAAAGAAGGGAACGACAAAATTCTAAATCAGCTTTCTCCCATTTTTCCTGTAGAACAACATATACCTGTTTTTAGCCTCTGAGGCAGGGACGTCTACCAGCAGGAACCACTTGCCAAACGTCTCTGGTTGTGGCTTCAAAGCTCAGGCCCTTCATGAAGGCGGGCTGTTTGGTACACTCCTCGAGAGCGCCAAGACTCATCTGCATTGAGCAACTGAAGGAAAAAGATCTTTTGGAGCAAAGCTGCACCACAAGCCGCAGCACCACAAACAGCTAGACAAGGTACCTGCTACAGCCACTCACATGCTCCGGCTCCAGTTACTCCTCCTTCCCTGCCTAGATATCCTTGTCTGGCAGGTGTTGCCCAGCAAGCTCTGCGCCAGAGACAGTGGCTGGCCCCCACCTGGTAACAGAAACACAACGGCCCTTTTAAGGGCCACCCACTTTCATCTAAAAAGCTTCTTCTCAGCCAGTCTGCTTATGCATTTTTTAGCAACTCCCACACAAACATAAGCTCTGAACACAACACACACACATTTTCACAAATGACAAATCCTCTTTTAAAATGGGCATTACTGACTTTAAATGAGACAGTTTTTCGTAAAGATTGCGACGGTTTTCAAACCCATTCTAAAACTGGTTTATCTCCTCAACCGTATGGGCTATTTGATCAATTCTGGTGCTATATGAAAAATATATAGCACTATATGTGTTACTGGTTAAAGGTGGTTGATGATGAAACACAGAAAAATGAAGAAAAGTATATATATTAAAAAAAGAACTTCTAGGATGAATATCTCTTTAAAATGACGCAGATGAATGCTTTAAACTCTTATTCGTAGTCGCACAATATGTTAAAAGTCTCTCTGCAAAGTTTGATAAAGTGAAGTAGAACATTTTAAAACGGTATGTTTAGGCGAATCTCCAAATGTAGCGTTCATGATTTTCGTGTTATATTTACATTTCCTCATGTATCACACTATTTATTTCACTTTTATATCACTAATGGTGTTTAATACATCCCCATACAGCAGTAACATATAATACATGAACTAAAATAATGCTCTGTGCTCTCAAATTAGCATAACATATTTCCCCATGTATGTACGTATCATCTCCGCCGTCCAAACTCCGATTTGAGTCTAAGACACCTCCTTTTAATTGTGAGAGCCTATGGGATCTATCTCTCGTGTTCCAGATGAAATTGATAGCATTTTTATCCAACCAAAATCTTAGATTCTCAAAATTCAGTGACGTGTAGGATCCGATTTGCCGACACTGGAACCAACCCCACGAGGAGGTCCTACCTCCTAACTTCCTGCAGACACTTTAATGAGCTGCACAGGAAGTGGCTCATCATTTCAAACTGAAAATGGTGATTTACGAAGCCGATGATATTCTACATAAAGTAAGCAATTTCTTCTATACAGTTGCTGGGAAAAATTGTTTGTCTGGTTCATATTTTGCTGATCCGTAGGTTGTGAGGGTTACGGTCCCCTTCGCCGTTTGAATGTAGCATGATGCTGTATCAAGTAATCCATTTTAAACACAACCCAACAACCAAATCCAGACAAAACCAAATACGAATATGAAATTTGCCAAAAAATGGCTAAAGATTGATGATCGTATCGATCGTTTTCAGCCCTCAGAGCCGATATATTAAACAGCAGAGCCCGGGCTACAACAGTAGCTGACACTGTCATGGCCCTTTTGAGGCAGCCTTACTGTGGGTTGTAGGGAAAGAACACAAAAGACAAACGTTGATTATCCCTCCCTCACTGCAGTCAGACCTGGCAAACTGGAAAAAAACTGTGTTCCATCATTGGGGTTCCTCTCAGGCGAGTAACATCACACATACAGTACACAGACCCTTCTCTCTCTTGATGGGGTTGAATGTGTCAGTTTCAAGTGGTATGTGTAACAAACAGTATGACAAAGTCAGCGTACATCAACAGCCAGGGTGGCGTGCGCTCAGCTCGGCTGCTAGAAATAATGTGGAACCTTCTGCTATGGTCCTACAAGCACCCACCCTCCATCATAGTACATCGCCAGGGTATAGAGCTGCACGGCGTCCAGTCCCAAACTTGTCAGATGTTGTGAGACAGGTTTGGGAAGTTGGATCTGTTCACTGCACTAGAGAATGTGCACTGTGGTTCTCCAAAGACACAAAACCACCTTTCACAGGGATGTAAAAAAAGGATGTATTCTCTCACAGATAATGTCCCATAGCTCTCTATGCATTCCTACCAGTTCCTCTGATCTGTGGCCTTTTAGCATGCATTCATGAGAAGATTTTAAAGGTCAAGGTTGACACCAGAAGCGTGGCACGGAGTACATTCCAAGTCTCTTATTTGTCATTTCATCGCTCTTTTCTTGAACCGGAAGCTGATCTCCGCTGTTGACGGCCATCCCAAAGCTCTTATTTCTGCTCTGAGGAGAAATTCCGTGGGTACGGTATAGATTTCACATCTGGTGTGTCATGTCCCATACCTCTTGTGTTAACCTAGCTTCAAATGTTGGTAGATATCAATGCGGCCATGTCAATAGGTAAAGCGTATGCTGCAGCCATTTTTGTCCTGCCAAAAAGACTATGGAAAGATTGTTCTGCTTTGTCTGCACATATTGTACCCATGGCTCTCCTCAGAGGGATGTGAGTAAGCAGACATCTACGCACCGGTATCCAGGGCTTCTCCCTGCCCCTATCATATGTTTCTTACGAGATGTATCTGAATCCTGCCTGACTCATTCAGTGTTGAATGTGCTAGACGGCAGATAAAACGTTCCTGATCTGGGGCTTTGATGCATGTGTCAAATGATGTGCTTCTAATCCAATCATCACAGTCTAGCTGGGATGCATGGAGATCATTAGGTACAGATTGGATGTCCCCACTCTTCTGCAATAGCAGATCTCTTTGAAGAAAGTGTAACATATTTCACTCCACCCAAGGCTGACATGGCACAGTCGGTGCCTCTGCCTTATTACACGTGTCTATGGTTTGTGAACTGGTGTATATTGTCAGCTTGTGGACCTTGGTGTTACAGTGTGGCATCAGAGCAAACGTCCTCTCTTAGAAGGCAAAGCTATTATATGTCACAAGTGAGGAGACAACAAGTGAGGAGACAACATGAGAGACAACAAGTGAGGACATGAGAGACAAATCTACAGCTACAACAACATAATTGTCCTACTGATGACAACAAACTGTAGTAGCTTGATGTTATAGTATTAAACCTTGCATGGTCACACATGGTGTTGTAATAAAGTACATCTCTGTAGCCTTGCGAAATGAATGGTGCTAGTACAGCGGAATAGTGAGTACTCGCAGGATTAGTTGGTGCACTAGCTATTGAGCAAACCACTAACACGCTAGCCAACTGAGAACTTCACAACTGGCTTGCTAACTATCAGGGTTTTCAAGAAATGTATACATACCATTGACTCCTATCTCATAGCAGTATGTAGACCATCCCTTTATAAAGCAGTGTATAGTTCAGTGGATAAAGGTTGTATAGAAGTAAATGACTATCTGATAGCTTCCTCTTTTTGAGATTCTCTGGTCCTCCAAATTCCCTTAAATCTCAGTACTGTTGAGAGTTTGCAATTGGTCAAGGGTGGAACTTAGCATGCCAGTATCATGCAAAATATACATACATATGTGCTTGTCCCCTGCATGAGGATCTTGTGATTGCAGTTATTCCAATAAAACAAATAGATTTTTTACTTTTTAATTTTTTAAATACTGGTGTGTCTAAGCATTTAGGGGGGTTTAGGGTTGAAAGGTTGGGCATGCACATTGGCTTAAGGATACGTTTGGCTTTGATAGCTGTTCATATCCTACTAACACTCAATGTTGGTTCCATGACTGGTATTGTAGCAAATCGTAACTATTGATGTGGCAGCTCAGAATATTTTCATGTGAATTGTTTAAAAAAAAAGATTGTTTAGGAGTTCGCAGACATCTGTCCACAAATATTTGCTTCTTTTACAGAAGAAACCCGTACAAAACTGAATCGTCCAGATGTTATACATAAACCCTTGTGTACAGAACATTGTATTATGATGATAGGACAACATGTGAATATTTCTTAATTATTCATCTTGTGCAGGCCAATTACTGGCTGAATAGATTTTTAACAGGAGCCTGTGTAATGGTGCTGCAGTGGGCCTATGGAGACCATCAGTTGTCTCTGTGCTCTCTAATGCAAAGCAGACGTTACTTTTCTTCCTCTTCCATTCAGCAGCTCCTTGAAAGCTGTCAGCTGGTTGCGGTTTGGATGGGACAGCTCCAGTTTGGCCACACTCGCCTCTCTGAGCTTTCGTTAAGCAGAATAGCAAAACAATGAATAAAAGGAGGAAAATACATACAGACATTAATTGTCAATAGAAATGGCAAAACCTCCATTGTGTTTTTTGTGTTTTTTGTTTTGTTTTTCTCTCTGCTCAGCATCTCTTCAGGGAGGCCCGGAGCACTTTGGTCGACCTGCCAAGGCCTCACAGCAACACACAGCATATGCCGATGCCACAATCCACCCTGCTTGACAATCTCTCTCTCTTTCTCTCTCTCTCTCTCAGCAGTGACATGGTGCTGGAATCTGTCACTCATTTAGGTGAGCTGTGCCAATGCCTGTGCTGCTCGCTGCCAAAGCTTTAGTGGCTGGGTGTGTGATGGGAAAATCAGTGAGTACATGCGTGTGAGCCGGTTCCAGGGGTTTCCATGGAGGGAGGTCATGGTGTGCATCCAGGAGAAGGAAGGGGAGCAGGAGGGTGTAGGCCCTTGGTTCACCTCGTCATCCTTGGTCTCCTCAGTAGTGGCTCCAGTTGGGAGGGATAGATGTATGAGAAGTAGGGTGAGTTGTTTGCTATGTATGCTACCACGAGACACTAAGTCATCTGAATTGGCAAAACTAATATCAATATTAATCACAAAAGCGTCTCCTTGTTATGTTGCTTTGAATTAAAGTTCAGCAGAGCAGCAACCAAAACAAAAATATTCTGGGAGCATTAACAGGTGGTGAGTGACCGACACGATTTATTAGGTTTGAGTGTTAGAGAGTGTTTGTGAGTTCATTTCATCCTTGAAAAAGTTTAAATCACATTTGTCTTGCATTCATTTGGTCCACGCTTTTGCTCGATATGCCTTATAAGTAACTGGAAAAATTGAAAGAAGAGCTATTCAATTAAATTTTAATTTCAGTTAATTTTGTATAGCCCAAAATCACAAATTACAAATTCAACAATTGTTGCCATCTGTATCTCTTGCAATTTTGTTGTCATCATAAAACAATTAAAAGAGGAAAAGGGGTACATATATATTTTCCTTATATATTATTAATAAATATATATAACATATATCTTATATATATTAAGAGGTTTTGAAGGCATTGTTGATGACCATAGCCCGGTTGCCTTGTTTTTTTAGTGTTTGAATATTATTTCCTTTCAGACAATTTGGATTTATGGATATAAAGCTGACTACGAAAAATGAGAATCTTTAAATTAAAGGCAACCCATGTCCAGATCATTTGCCCATTTTGTATAAATTAATCTTTTAATTCCACACATTTCAAACATTTGAATCAATCTCTAAATATTTAATATGATTAAGAAAATACATGTAGTGTTTCCGTACCACTATTACAGAATACAAAGGATTCCGAAATATATATATTTAATAAAGTGGTTTATTATATATGAAATGTATAATAAAAAACAAACACATGACTAACCTAATTGTTGACAAAATATTTATCTATTCCATTGTCTTCAGATTAGTTATATAAACCCGGCTGTAGAAGGTGATCTTTTTGATAAATCACATCACTGCATTCTCACTCCCTTATTCTGCAACTGGAGAGACAAGTGCACACAGAGCTGCAGTGGACACCGTTGAGACAAAGACAAGCACGCTACATGAACAAGCCCCCCCTCACTCCTCCTCATTACTTCTGGAGTCAAAAGTCCAAGTGCTCAGTAAAATAAAAACTACATTCATTAAAAGCAGCCAGGGAAAAGACCCAGGCTGTGCTCCCGTTTATCTCAGATGATCTACTCAATTGACTCATAATTGACACTGCTACTTGAATCAAAATTGACACCTGCTACTTTTCCCCATAGGTGGTGGGACAGAATAGATGGTATCTGGGACCTACAGAAGAAAAACATACAATTTTTACCCAATATAAGATTAATAACAATATATTAATTCAAGAAAACTATATGAGAAATAGATGCAGGCCACTTCAAATTCACTTCAATTCAGTTTCTTTTGTATAGCCCAAAATCACAAATTACCCTCAGAGGGCTTTACAATCTGTACACATATGACATCCTCTGTCCCGGGACCTCACATCGGATCAGAAACCCCCCCAAAAAACCTTTTCACCGGGAGAAAAAGGGAAGAAACCATCGGGAGAGCAACAGAGGAGGACACTAGATGTCATGTGTGCAGAATAAACAACCTGGCATGATGAAAAAGTTAAACTTCCAGAAAATAACAGCAACAGTGGATGCAATAGAATAATAATGATAATAAAAGCAGTAATGGTAATAGCAGGAGGTGTCAGGCAGGACTACGATCCAGATAACCATGATCCATGTAAATAGAAGGAGATAGAGAGAAGGGGGCATCAGCAGGGTCATGGCTGGAGGCAGGGCCCAGCAGCCAGGGCCCAGGAGCCAGGGCCAGCTCCAGACACAGCCACAATCCATGGAAACCTCAGAGGCGAAAAAGCACATACACTCTGGGTAAGAAGTAGAGTTAGTAATGTGCAATGAAGAGACATTAATTCATCCAGAAGGAGAGAGAGAAGAGGAGAGAGGAGCTCAGTGTATCCTAAAACGTCCCCCAGCAGCCTTGGCCTATCGCAGCATATCTAGGGGCTGGTTCAGGGCACCATACTTCACCCGCATGATGCTAGCATCCCTATTTGTCAGTTACCTTAACACTTACAAAAAGTGGCTGTAAATATGAACTACATATTGTACAAATCAAACAAGTTGCATAGCTTCCATTGTGTATACTCCTTAAATACCTGTGCTCAATGTATGTACATGACAATCTTAAGGATATCTCTCTGTCCTATCGTAACTTGCTATTGGTTCCATTGATGTAGTAGGCCATAGCGTTTGTCTGCAACTTTGATAAAGTTGCAGACTTATGGGCGAGCATCTGGTGGCACAGCCCCAAAAATCAGCATGGAGTCGCCAACCTGTGGGCCCACCACTTGCAGAGATAGGTATTGGGGTTGTAAGACTGGGTGACAGTCAAAGGCGGGGACCTAGACATGCACTAAAATTGATGTCCTCATACTTGGCACAAATGTAAACATGTCTCCAATGTGTGTTCACCTCCGCTGAGGGGAGGAGAGTGTCTGGTTTGGGGATCTCAGAATTGCATTTCTGCTCTTGGCAGATGATGCAGTTCTTTTGGCTCTTTCAGAACATGAATGTCAGCATGCACTGGGGCGAATTGAGAAGCGTTCAGTATGGGAGTCAGTACCTCCAAGTCTGAGGCCATAGTTCTCTGTAGTAAAACAGTGGATTGCACCCTTCTGGTTGGGAGTGAGTCATTACTTCAAGCGAGGGATTTCTTGTTGACGAGTGAAATGGGGCGTGAGCTGGACAGGCTGTTCAGTGCGGCATCAGCAGTGATACAGGCATTGTAACGGACCGCTGTGGTGAAGGGGGAGCTGAGCCAGAAGGTTAAGCTCTCGATTCGACAGTCCATCTACTTTGGAAGCCTCACCTTTGGCCTTTGAGCTTTGGGTAGTGAACAAAAAAATGTGGGCGAAATAAGCTTCCCTATAGGGTCGCACGGCTCAGCCTTAGAGGTAGGGTAAAGGTTTCAGGCCTCCCGAGGGAGCTAGGAATAGGACTGCAGCTCCTTCGCGTTGGAAAGGGCTAGCTGAGGTGCTCATTTATTGTTGAAAGGTGCTTGTTGAGATGGTTCAGCACTTTAGCTTTTTGTGGAGCACTTTTGTACGGAAGAGTGAGTTGATGCTAAGTGGAAGCCAACGGTGGAGGGATTGTGACGTGAATAGCTTCACAGAGTTACATTGCAATTAATGCTAATTTAGAAGTCTAAACATCCCCATTCACATTGCCTGGTTTATCGTTTTATTTTTAATATTTCAAAACACCTGATGATGTCATTCATGGCAACTTAGGCCATAGTTTGACTCCACTTGACTGCACTTGCAGTAAGTACCGTCTTGTTGTCTAAACCCGCCATTAACGTCTGCACAGTCAAAGATGGAAAGGAGAGGCTGTTTCTATGATCACAGGTTTATGTGTCTGCATTACTTCATTAGAATGTTGGAATACATTTGTGTACAGAGACCTCGCAATGTGAGAGTGGTGTGCATGGCGAGGTTTAAGTGTGTCAGTGGGGTGCACGGCAGATTAAATAGCCCGACTTCATCATTACACACCAAATTCCCTTTTCGAAAGACGGTGCGCCTCCACATGAATATTTCATTCTGCGATATCTGGGCCAATTAGGTGCTCATACACCCACACCTACACCCATATTTAGGACACACACACACACACACACACACTTTCCCAACATAACTGTCTGTTCTTTGATTCCAATTGAAACCTTGTATGGTCTAATGGTTACAAAGAATCTCTAAGAAAACAGACACACATTATTACAACATACTGTGTTGTATAAAGTATGGAAGTGTTTATCCGCTCTATGAACAGCAACTCAAACAGCAGATCTGGGAAATTAATTTGAGTCAATATTTATAGTCAAATATTTTGACTACAAGTTAGAACATTTCTATATAAAACATTTCCTTTCAACAAGTGTCAGTGAAATGTATTAAAGTGAGTGCATGTATGTGCAAGCACAAAGTAGGGAAAATAAATAAAGATATCTTAAAGCCAGCATACAAATCTCATTTACTCACAAAAGCGTGTTTTTTTCTCCTATAAATGTAACATGTACCACGTTACCTTAAATTTCGTCTTTCTCAATTGTACATATTGAAATAAAAAGCGAAATATTCAATGTAATAGTCATGCTGACTGAGTCTTTAAATGTTTTACCTAAAAGAAAGAGGAGAGCGAGGAAGCAACTGCCTTGCAAAAAGTCATGTATCTTTGAAAAAAAAAAGAAGGGATTACAAGCAGTCCTAATTCATGGAATGGGATATTTATTTTCTTAATTAGCAGCATTGTTTTCTTCGGAAAAAAAGTGATTGTGAATGAAGTGCACATCTATGTGTGTTCATGAATAAACAGTAGCCGAAACTAGATTCAATGTACGCATATACTGAAGACATTTTGCATATGTTGTTTCTTTGTTTGAAGGAATGTATTATGCTAATGGTCTTTTAAATACTTCTCACTGAAAATTATGCCGGAGAAATTAGTTGCATTGTGCAGATGTATAGGCATATTGTTGCGGTATCACTATTAGGAAGCAGCTTTGTTTGGAGACTTTGTTCATATTGCTTCAAATACAAATGCACTGAGTTGAGATTGGTGTAATAACTTAGATCATTTTAATTTTAAGCTCTTAAGAACATCTCAACTTGTACCAGGAATCAGTGGACAGTTGGAAAAAGGAAAAGAAAAACATTCACATGTGGCACGAGAAACCATCTTTGAACAATGATGGGTATATTCACTCTACAGTACGTATATAGTATTGCAGCCAATACTAACAATATCTGAATATGGCGCCATGTCATCTACATTCAGCCCGACAAATTACAGCATAGGTTGTGTATTTAAATGCTCGAAATGGCGTTGACATTTTCTTGACTAAACTTTTCCTCTTCTCTCCACTTACAGTAGTCCTGTTATACACATACGACATCCCTGTCCCAGGACCTCAAATCAGATCAGGAACAACTCCCAATTAATAGAAAATAACCTTTCACAGGGAAAAAAAGGGACCAAATCTTCAGGAGAGCAACAGAGGAGGATCCCTCTCCCCGGATGGACAGAAGCAATAGATGTCATGTGTACAGAATGAACAGCGTTACAGAGTTTCATAAACATGCAATGAATATGACAGAAATGTATGAATAATTAGTAGTAGGCATGGACCATGATCCAGAACTCCACAATCCATGAAACAGAACAAGGTAGAGGATGGGGGTCATCATCAGGGCCATGGCAGGAGACCGGCCCACCAGGCCTGCTGCCAGTGTATCAACACATTTCACTGTGGTGATACACTGTCATAGGAGGAGCCACTGAGTGTTGAGGAAAATACATTCAGTCTCTTGTCTCTGTAGGGAAAGTCCAGACAGAACAATAGGTGTGAGTCATGTCAGTGAAGAGTGATGGAAGTGTGCATGCCTGTGATTTGAGAAGAGTATTATTCATAGAGTCCAGTAGAGAGGTAAATAACAAGAAAGGCCATGTAGAGCAAGTGTGAGGGTGTTTTGGGTCAAACAAACACTGGACTGAAACCCTAGAGGCCCTTTAGAGGCGTAATATTGACTTATTTTACCGTAGTTTAGTTACGTAACTTCCTTTCTAACGTCATTTACAAAACAAACGTAGCTATAACCCAAATAATCTTTTCAATCAAGTAATTTTGTTACATAAGTAAGGCTATTCAATGCAGACCTCCTAACATGTTGCTATTGAGGCTTTCAGTGGGTTTTTAAGTGTCAATCACACTGATAACGGGCAATGTATTGTGTATACACAGTTTTTTTCATCAATCTATACTTTTGTCAAACACTTAAAACGACTGGCAAAGCAGCAAGATACTTAAACATCAGACAACACATTACTTGATCTCTGTATTGTAATCACAGGACTTTGAGGTAAACTCTCACGCTGAAGAGTTCTATTCCAACTTTCACGTAGAACCATAATTTAAAATGCAATTTACGTTATGTTTGATAATATTAAAGTCAAATGTACATTGGTAAGATTACAACGTAAAAGAGAATTCTTGGTCTCATCTCCAAAACTCTTTTTTTCAGCCCTTCCTCTCAAGTGCTCTTGGTAATCTCTTTCATTAATAGATAATAGACTTGTGTTTTAGAAATAATATGTTGATCAATTGCTGATGTTAAAAAACACACCTAGCGGCTTCATACAATATATAATGCAGAAATGTGTTTAAAATAAATACAATCTGATTTTTTGTGCTGACTTTTTTTTTTGCTGGACTGTCAGAGGTGCGATTGTCTTTCTTTTCGGTCTACTTTATAAGGGAGTTCAAAACAGGTAGTCCTCAAATTGCAATACAAAGCCAAAAACCATCCAACTCCATATGCAGATTTCCCAGCAGGCCTTGTACGCTTCCACTTTTTCCAACCAAAATTACACCTTTATCCGCCCCACTCCCCCCATCACATCCCCCTGCATCCCTACTTCACCATTTCGCTCTTATCTGCTTGCCTCATATCTTCAAATCCCTTTTTATTGGGATTTATCGAGGCTTTTATCACTTTTCATATAAAAGGACGGGGAGTATTTCCCCTCCTTTTAGCAATGTTGCCCATTTACGGCAGAGAATTGGCGCAATTTCCGATCTCTCTACTTTTCTTTCCTGACAGTGACATTAGCATGTCATTACTGGGGCTTGAAGCTCCGAAGACCAAGCACTGGAGAGACAAAGGGCACCAGCTGCACCCACTTCTCCTCATCCATCTCTTTATCCCTCCCTCTATCTTCATCCCTCTTTTTCTCTTCATTCCATGCTTGGCCTGACTTGGCGACATCCTGACATTATGGATAGGTTTTGACTTGGCCGTCGGCCGAGACTCTGGCAATTGTGGCATCTTGTTTTTTTTCATTTACATCCAAGCCTTTAATTTCACTTTTTATGTGAGACGATACGTCAACAATATATGTGATTAGGCTCATTCAGCTGTTAGAGCGAGTGGTATTTAATCGCTGATAATATGGGGTTTTAATTGTTAAGGCTCTGAATGGGCTAGCAGACCTCCCAAGCTCTGTAATCACTGGGTTTGTCTGCTTGAACAGGTTTATATGTCAAGGACCATGAAATAGATATGTTAAGCTACAGGAATGTTTGAGGCATGTCTCAGCGATGCCATAGTGAATATCATCCCAGAGTGAATATCATCCCAGAGTGAATATCATCCCAGAGTGTCAAATGCTGCCCCCTAGGCAGTGGCTCTTGGCGTCTTGATCCCAACACACAAGGCACCCTTTAGTGCACAGGTGTCAAACACAAGGCCCGCCACGTCATTTGATGTGGCCCGCGACGGCTTGAAAGACATATGATCACCTTTTCTTAAATAAATGTAAGAAAACAAACCTGTGCTTTTATTTTGAAGGTCATTTTTTTTCTGCAGCGGAGTGCCATCTGTTCACTCTCCTTCATGCTGCGAACTCTCGCGACTATTTCTGATCACCACTATTTCTGCTTTGCACGGGTTGTGCAAGTCCCACACACGTTGGAGCATCAAGCCCTCGTGTCTGGGTTCATAATGTTAATATGATATATTATGTATAATATTGTGTGTAGCCGCACACAGTTTCTCCAGCAAATGCGTCTGGATGACGGCCGCTTCCAGATGATCAACTTATCCTCCATAGTTTCTGATTCAACAGCATGACGTCAGTGATGTCAGGCGTAGCATCTCACTGCTGATTGGCTGTAACATCATAGCTTTAAACACATTTTTCGCCCTAGTTAAAAAAATGTTGCGTGGGCGAACAAGGGGCATTCTTCGCGTCGCGTCATTCACGCGCCCGGCATAAAAGACGCGTGAATCACACACGCATCTGTGCATTGACTTTGTATTAAAAACATCCCCAGTTCTCCCGTTATGAACAGGTCTATGTCAGTGTTACACTAAGTTTGAAGTGAGTGCTGCTTAATGTTTTTCAGTATTTACCTACTAATAAGATAATCAGAAAAGTTAATGTTGTATACTTGAATCTTTTTTTTGTTGTCTTTTTGTTTAATTCATTTTGAGTTTGTGGATAAAAGTTGCTCCTCAAGAGACTGACTTGTAGTGCAGCGCTGGTTGTCATAGAGTAGAACCACTGCCCCGGACCAGTTGTGAACCACTGCCCCGGAACAGTGTAGAACCACTGCCCCGGACCCGTTGTGAACCACTGCCCCGGACCAGTGTAGAACCACTGCCCCGGACCAGTGTAGAACCACTGCCCCAGACCAGTTGTGAACCACTGCCCCAGAACAGTGTAGAACCACTGCCCCAGACCACATCTGTCACACATGTTCTTAGCAGCTCACAGTTATTTGTTAGACCAGAGTTATGTCCTTCTCAACTGTGACAGAAAAGCTTTGAACAAAGTTAATGTAATAACGTGTGTTTGATCTTTGATAGAGTAATGTGGGTTGTAATAAATATAATTAAATTAAATTATAATATTAGAGACATTTGCTTATATATATTGTTACATTTATATAAATGCATGTACAACATTTTTACACTTGAATAAACAATAATCAAATGCAAAGAGTTATTTAACAATATGCTCTGGAGTAGTTACAATTATACAGCGTTAGTTGTAACCGGCCCTTTGAGGGCAGCCATGATGCTGATGTGGCCCTCGGTGAAAATGAGTTTGACACCCCTGCTTTAGCGTCTGTATTATACGCACCAGGCTTTCAACTACCTCCTATGTAAACCTATCTGCGCCTTTAAAGTAGTATGCAATAAATCTGCTAAGGGCAGGAGGGAGGGGTGGATGGTTCAAACAAAACAGTGCTGTTACTCAGGTCAACAGCATTTGTGTCAACAGAATATCAGATACTTCTCTATAGAACCCAACCCAAGGACCTGCAGAATGACATATTCCTTGCATGTCCACAAGGACATGCAAAGAACATGTCATTCTGTCATTCACTTTCAAGACGTGTAGGGTCCTACTCCTAGAAAGCCTTTAGAGACGATTTGAAGCCTTTGTGAAACTAATCATATTGGACAACTCTCGAAAACCCTCTTCATTGGTTACTGGAAGAATTGTAGAACCCCTGTAGGTCTCTGATCATACTTCTAAATCTAGTAAGTGTTCAATGATCTTAACATCCGCAAGTATCACACTGTCCTGAAACCCTTGTAAGGATCACAGTACCCTTTTCCTGGGATCATTTGTAATGCCCTAAAAGACCTATTCTGGCCTTAGAGGTTTAAGTCAACTCAAAGATCCCTAAATATCCCTGACAAATCTTCAAACAACCATTGAGATTATATTCAAGGACCTCAAACTTGTGTAAGTTCCTCCCTGAACACTTGTGCATGATCATACCTATAGGTCTTTACAATCCTTATGAATCTGGAAAAAACCTGGATTGCGTCATGGACCCCTTTAACAGCAGAGCCAATTTAAAAACTATTATTTCAAAAGATCTAAAGAAAAAAGGAATTCAGGAAGCAGGGGCGAGTGACAGCTTTACTCACCGACAGTTTGACAACTTGATCATCATTCATGTCATTCATCATTCTAGCAGGACTAAGCCCCGTTGTTAAAACCCACCAGTCCACCACTGGACCGGCTTAGAGCTCAGAAAAAAAATCCCTCCCTTCATAACCACTCTGACCAGTCACATCCTCATGTATGAATATGTCACATTGCAAATCCTAGGACGGGCTTTATAATCACTGTTTTAATCCGTAATCCCTAATGTGTCCAATCCTGTAACCTGGCTGACCTGCCATGTTAGAGAAGGTTGAAGAGATCAGTGTTAAAGTTAAAATGTTCCTTAAGAAATTCACTTTCTTCTCTGTCGGGCTGAAGCTTCCTTTGTGTGCTACATGTCAGTCCTCTGCTTCTTAGAAGCTCTACTGGGTACTATATTACACTTACCTGTCATTTGATTTATGTTTTTTTATTCATGATAACTGCTTGATATTAGACCTGAACTTAATTATATTTCGCTTTACTTCCCCGTTTGACCCCACTGGTTTGAAGATTTAATAATTGAAAGTTCAACAGACGCATTTATACATGTTTTATTTTTGTAACATAATGTAACATAGAGAATTATTCATGCAGTGACCCGTCCTTTCGCCATTTGAATAAGATAACATACTTACAGAATGACTATAAAGTGTTAACACCTAATAACAGTTATTGTTAATTTTATAGTGAGAAAAAAATCTTAATCTTAATTTTACAAAATGTAATTCACAAAGAAATGTACATAACTATTGTTTTTTGCGAGTAGACTCCAGGTGGTACCATCAGGCAGACGGTATAGGGTGCCAACCCTCCGAACCAATCGGGTTTGGTTTCAGCTGCCTGTTTATCTGACATTTGCGGCATGGCACATTCTGAATTTCCTAAAAAACTAATACCGTCGATCTTTTACTTGAAAGTCATGATTCTGAGCAGGATAGGAAAAGTAATTATGTATCAAGGCTATACAAAATTAGTGTTGTGCTTTTAGGGGTCTGGAGTCTCCAGGATCTCATACAGACCCTTACAGTAAACATAAACTACAGCTGCTTTTTCCCCTTATTTCATTAGGTCTGTGAGGACTTTGAACTGGTTCAAGTCCTGCACAGACCACCATATGAGGTGTGGACTCGCCTCCATGGCACTGCAAAGATTCCCTTGAGGAAGGCACTAAATTCCGAACTGCTTAGAGCACCGACTATGTGGCAGCTCGTTTACTCTGGCATCTATACAACTACTGCTTATCCAGGTGCTATGAGTCCAGGTGCTATGACTGCTTCCTGCCCCTTCTCCCTGAACCCTAGATCCTGCATCCTGCCCCTTGGCCTGGCCCCTGCCTCATTGCCCTGCCTCCTTCACCGTGCCTCCTGGGTTTTCTTCAGGAGTTGTTCCTGATCCGATGTGAGGTCCTGGGACAGGGATTGTAAAGCCCCCTGAGGGGAATTTGTAATTTGTAATTTTGGGCTATACAAAATATACTGAATTAGTATATTTCAGTCCTGTGTGATTAAAATACAATGTCCTGTGCGTTTAAAATACAATTTTCTTAATAAAAGATTATTAAAATACGTTTTATACTGTATATTGAAATATAAATATGTGATGTTTAAACTATTATTATTATTTCTATTATTATTATTACAAAACCTTCAACATACATGGAACAATAAAAAAAGTTGACTGAATTGCCATTTTATTTCACTTCAGGTGGCATACCTTGGGAAACAAAAGAGTAAAACAAATTACAATTAAAAAAAGCCACCAAGGCCTTAGATAGAATAAGTACAGTTAGCACTGCAACATTTGATTTCAAACATGACAAAAAACTCTGTCCATTTCCAACTACTCTATTGAACCAAGAGCTAACTAATGAACAGTTATGATCAACTGCCACTGAATGAATTCAGTACTGCATCCCGACAGGACTGTCATCCAGCAACTGTCATTTCTATTTTTGGTGATCCAGCGGCGGAGGTGAGTCAGGCTGTGGTCACTTCAAGGTTACAATGTTCAGCTGTAATACAGTATTTTAATGTCCAACGCTTTCCAACATATTGTTTATGTTTTACAGAAGACACCGCACTATTCCGTGACCCCTCCAAGTCAGCAAGCATTGTACTAAAGTATACTCATATATAGTATAACAATTAATTTTTTTGTGTTTTTTTTGTGTATTTGCTATAAATGTAAACAAAACAAATACAAATATAATATGCACATACAACCTATTCCAATTCAAAGCAACACATTCATCAAGAGGTCGGATTGACGCCTTGTGAGAGAGGCAAAGCCTCCACTGCCCAACTGGTGCATGATGGGAGGGATATCACTTTAGCTGATGAAAGCCTTACCCCATCACAGGCATTAACTTGTTTATCTCTCCGTCAGTGACGACACAGAAAGGGAAAGTTTCAAGCGTGATTGCTCATTGTGGGCCGGTGAGATAGAGGCAGAGACACGGCAAAACAAAAGGCAGCCAGAGAAATTTGCATGGTGCTCAATTATACATTAGCGAACATCACTTGGCAATCTGTTCATATCAATTTAATTGGATTTTAATACTGCCTGTGATCTTGTTTCCTAATTAACAGCAGCGGCTGGCAATAAAGCAGAAGCATGCACCCAGCAACACCTTTGATCCGGGCCATATGGACTTGCTTGGAGCTCATTGGTAGGGGGAGAGAAAAATATCAGTCACCTAAATATGGGCCTATGACAAGCCAGCGGAAAGTGGACTTTGGTGTGTGTGTGTGTGTGTGTGTGCATGATGTTGGTTCTCATCGTTGTTGAGCCCTGTGTGTGTCCATGCTTGTGTGAGTGTGTCTTTCTCACTGCATGTCTTTGCTGCACCCTGCTAACGTGTATGTGCATACTATGCATGTGTGTGTGTGTGCGCGCGTGTCTATCTTTGTTGGACCTTGGATGTGTTTGTGTACATGCCCGTGTGTGTGTGTGTGTGTGTGTGTGTGTGTGTGTGCCTGCCAAGGGGTTGAGGGATCAGTGCGACCCCCAGATGGTGGATATCACTCCTACCTTGCGCCTTTATTGATTAATTTCTTCTCTGATTGGTTGTGATTACTGATAAATAAAACATGATCTGGGGATCAGATGCCAATCAGCTTGGGGGGTGGTGCGGGGGGTGGGGGGTGGGCTGTTGATTGCTTTTTCAAATCTGTTTATTTCTTGCCCCGCTGCCCTCGACTCTGGATTGGAGGGCAAAAAGATGGTAGAACTTGTTTCTGCTAACACGTGGTGCTAACTCAGGATGTTCTAAACACATTTATTTGATTTATTTATAATTTAAGGTCATCATAAAATCATCATACATGGATTCCAGGAGACATAGTGTACCATATCACAATACTTGAAGTCTGCTACACTTAAACAGAGCATAATCACCGATTAAGTTTATTGATTTTAATGCTGACAAATTAGTGTTTCGGACTGTTGGAGGAACTAAACAAACAAATTGAAGATGACACGTTAACATGACTGGATTAACCAACTAGGGCCCAGGCCAATCTGAGCAGTGTATTACATACCTGTTTAATTATGTGACTTGGTTCATATAACAGTTCATCCATTTGTCCAAACATCTGGGGCCGGTAGCACCAGGCGTGTTCTTTGATCCTCTGTCATAACATTTTCGCAAAGGATAAATTATAAGCTACACATTAGCAAGACAGTGAGACATTACCTACAATGTGTGCAACATCATACATTTGGTTGGGTCAACCAACATTAAGTCCAATCTTAAGACTGGTATTAACAAAGACTGACTTTGCAGTTAATGCCAGGCTTAGTGAACACCCGTTGGTGCAACCCACTCCTGTGCTGTATTGTATTGCATTGTTGAGGAGCAAGTTGTAATACAGGTGTCATTATAGACATTCATCTTTTCTGGCTGCACCCAGTTCTCCCCTGAACCTCAATAGCAGCTGATTGCAAAGGGTTGATGAGATATATGTAGCTTGATCTCCTTCCCTTCAGGTGCAGTGCGACCCTGGGCTGTGGAGACGTGGCAGGTACAGGAAGCTCTTATGTCTCTGACTGGGTACTTTGGAGACAGAGCATTCAGCGTCCGCTGGAAGCCTGGGTCTTAATGTGGAAATGTGGGTCTTCTATGTGGAGAATGCTAATTTGTGATTAGGCAGATTAGCTAAATCTGGGGAATAGAGGAGGGGAAAAAAAGACTATTGACTTATATAACAAAGTAAACAATGCAGGTCCTCGGTTAAATAATCTTGGACGGAAATCAGCTTGTTGGGAATTAGAGGAGCGGCGTGGGTTAGACAGCAGACTGTTGATGAGATCCAGGCAGGGAGGATGATCAGCACGCAAACCTGCGGGAATCTAAGTAGAAAGCGAGTCTGTCTGTATGCCGGTGTCTTACCAAAACTACTTCTACTTCACACTTGTGTGTATTGCTGGGACCCGAGGGATTGCAGTGCAGAATTTGGTGGAATTTAGACACGCAACACTTTCAATATCAGTGAAATTTGAACAAACTAGCAAATGCTACATGAACACTGGAGCATGTTAGAACCAAAGAGTCTACGAGCAGATAGCATTCATAAGAACAGCGCTGCCATTGCAACTCATATTCATTTTTTCCAGTAACACTGATAACGTTTCGGTGGGTAAAACAACTGCTTCGCCGGGCTGCGCCAGTTTAAACTATTGCATATTACATACTCAATCAGTATGTACTGCATACTGCCAACTCAATGATCAATTAATAATGCTTTTACCAGCAGAATGTTCACAATAAAGTATGAATGACGGACGTGCTGGTTTCAAGACACCATGTTGCGGCTTTTACTAAATTAATCGCAGCAATTTACCAAACGGGTGATATTTACTGTAGATAAAGTGACCACATATTGGGAATGTACTGTGGTTACTTTCTCACATGAAAACATAATACAATTTAATCAAATGATATATTAACCTCTTTTATTATTTAACAGTACCCAAAACCTGTTTTCTGAAGCTCATTAGAACTGCAATACTGCACAGAAAAAAGTCCTGCATTCAAGTTCTTACTGCAAGTGAAGAGTTGAACAGATCTTTGTCAAATAATTGTAATAGTACAATGTTTTCCTCTGAAATAGAAGTATAGCAATACCGCACAGTAAAAGTCCAGCATTCACAAGGAAAGAAGAGATATTATTAAAACAATGTACTCATCCTAATTGTATGTTTGCTGGATAGTTACATTAATAATAATTCATCATATTTTATTCATTATATATTTTGTGGGTAAAATCCAATGTAACCAGTAATATTTCTCTTTCAGGTAAATTAGTTAGTACAATCTGTTCTTCTGCAGTAGAAGTATGACATAGTAAACAGTTGAGTGCCATAATGCTCAAGTACTTTGGGGGGCTTTTGATATTCCAGTGTACAAAGACTTAGCTTTTTAGATGTGAACATTATTAAATAGTGTTACTATTCTAACTATAAAGTAAGGAATCTCTGCCTGTCCTTTGCATGTCTATAGAACTCATCTGACCACGGACCAAATGAATGAACTTACTAATGAACTAGAGATGGCGCTCTGTGGAGCAGCAGCGTTGTAAGACTCTACGGACCGGAGCGGCTGAAATGCTGCTTCTCACACAGACAGTGTCAACACACTCTTCTCTCTAAATAGTTTGCCTTTCATAATGCCCAGAATGTTTTTATTACATTTCCCCATGAATGTCATTTATATTCAATTTAGACAGAAAAAAAGTTATTCAGTGTGCGCTCATTTGTAAATAAAGATCTGGCCACAATTAATTATTATTTTTCCAGCTCCAAATTAGAAGCTCATTATGAAGGAGCTACTTCAAAGGTCACAGAGATTAGACGAGCTCTGTTAGCTGTTCTATTGTTCAGTAATAGAGTATTGACATGTAGTCAAAGTAAACATCACCTTCTACCTTGCCTTTTGGTCTTATGGAAAACCTTTCGTACTGTGGCACTGTGACTGGTTGCACATGGCTTGGTTTGTCGCAACTACAAGTCTGATTTAAAATATTAATACAATTGGCAAACCTTACTATGGGCAAACTCTTTTTCAGCACTGGCTAAATAATAAGCACAGAGCCTGTGGTGTCTCAAAATATTTTAATAAAGTCTTTAATAAAGTCTCAACATTGGAGCCTGTGGTGTCTCTCAATATATTTTAATAAAGTCTTTAATAAAGTCTCAACATTGGACCTGTGGCAAGAAGTGTTAACGTGAAACATCCAAGCCATCCATCTGATAATGTGCTTAAGACCTATCTGGGTTTGCAGCTGGAAACTACACAATAATAACAGACAGGCAGCGAGACAAACTGGAGATGTGGAATTTGAATCACGTGGGCGTAAACAGGGCAGGGACATCTAACGGAAAGATGCTATTGGTTGCACAATAGGAAACGTAGGATACAACAGTTTTTGGGAGGACTTGTCGTCATCATAGGAATTTCAAATCAGGATACATCAGCCTTTGCTGCACTGATTTTCTCCTTTTTGTATTCTCCTGTCTCCTAACTTTATGGGTGTGTAATTTGAAATCATTGAAGCATCCCTTCAATATTTATTTCTTCGCATACTTTTTTAAGGCTGTTAATTGCAATAAGTTCTGCTCTATTTGAGTATTTCCTCCACCCTACAGCCATTTATGTGCAATATCCACATATAGGCCTGCAGATGATACAGTTTGCATTGTGGATCATGTACCTGCCTCCAATCTAAAACGGGCACTTGATTTCCCTATGCAAAGTTTAGAGGTTTAACTTGACATTATTATCCCAGTTTAGAAAGGCCTCTATAAGCTAAGTCAATTAAGTGGGAGTGGAACACTGCTCAGATTCACAGAGGGAGAGAAAAGTGTGTTTGAGAAGAGAGTGGGGAGAGATTTCAAATACAAACAAGCCCTTTAACAAGTGCACCATTGCAACGAATTCATTTTAAAGACAATGCATAAATCTACATCTAAATCTGAAATCTCCCCCTCAAAATGTCATACGTACAGCAGCCCATTCGATGGTTCCCTTCCTAAGAAAATAGTGTATTTTACATGATAAATAGTATCATTTTATAGAAGCCAGTGTCTATAGATGTGTATCCAAAATGCACAAAGATAGGTGGAGATCTTTCAACCAAGTCATACTAGCCAGGTGGATAGAATTCCTGTCATTTTTACTGACAGGGATGATATTAGATTCATGAACACTGTTCAGCCAATTATCACAAATTACAAATTTGCGTCAGAGGGCTTTACAATCTGTACACATATGACATCCCTGTCCCAGGACCTCACATCGGATCAGGAAAAACTCCCCGAAAATAACCTTTCACAGGGAAAAATGGGAAGAAACCTTCAGGAGAGCAACAGAGGAGGATCCCTCTCCCCGGATGGACAGATGCAATATATGTCTTGTGTACAGAATCAACAGCATTACAGAGTTACATAAACACATTTAAATGAATGGACCTCTACAATTCAATTCAATTCAATTCAGTTTATTTTGTATAGCCCAATATCACAAATTACAAATTTGCCTCAGAGGGCTTTACAATCTGTACACATACGACATCCCTGTCCCAGGACCTCACATCGAATCAGGAAAAACTCCCCAAAAATAACCTTTCACAGGGAAAAAAGGGAAGAAACCTTCAGGAGAGCAACAGAGGAGGATCCCTCTCCCCGGATGGACAGAAGCAATAGATGTCATCTGTACAGAATGAACAGCATTACAGAGTTACATAAACACATTACATGAATATGACAATATTCATGTAATGTAATCTACAATCCATGAAACATAAGGAGGTAGAGAGGAGGGGGGGCGGAGCGCATCAGCAGGGCCAAGGCAGGAGGCCGGCTCAGCAGGCATCAGACACCGCCAGGTCCAATGGACCCTATTAGACGTGAAGTCACAACGACTCCGGGGAGGAAGCAGAGTTAGTAAGGTGCAATGGAGAGATGTAAATTCATCCATAAGTAAACAGAGAAGAGGAGATAGGTGCTCAGTGTATCCTAAAAACATCCCCCAGCATCCTATAAGCCTATAGCAGCATATCAAGGGGCTGGACCAGGGCAAACCTGATTCAGCCCTAACTATAAGCACTATTAAACAGGAAAGTCTTAAGTCTATTCTTGAATGAGGTGACTGTGTCTGCCTCCCGGACTGAAAGTGGAAGCTGGTTCCATAAAAGAGGAGCTTGATAACTGAAGGATCTGGCTCCCATCCTACTTTTTAGGACTCTAGGAACCATGAGTAGCCCCACATTTAGTGAGTGCAGCTCTCTATTGGGGCAATATGGTACTACAAGCTCCTTAAGATATGATGGTGCATCACCAATCAATACTTTGTAGGTGAGGAGTGATTAAATAGATAAATGTGATTCTTGATTTTACAGGGAGCCAGTGCAGAGCAGCTAATACAGGAGTAATGTGATCTCTTTTCTTAGTTGTTGTGAGTACACGAGCTGCAGCATTCTGGATCAACTGGAGGGACTTAAGAGACTTATTAGAGCAGCCTGATAATAAGGAGTTGCAGTAATCTAATCTGGAAGTAACAAAAGCGTGAACCAGCTTTTCTGCATCTTTTTGGGACAAGATGTGCCTGATTTATGTAGATGAAAAAATGCAGTCCTTGAGATTTGCTTCACGTGGGAGTTAAAGGACAAGTCCCGGTCAAAGATTCTTTACAGTGGTGTTGGATGCCAGGGCAATGCCATCTACAGAAACCAGATCACCACATAATTGATCTCTGAGGTGTTCAGGGCCGACTAAAATAACTTCAGTTTTGTCTGAGTTTAACATCAGAATGTTTTCATGTCTTTAAGACATGCTTGAAGTTTAGTGAGCTGGTTGGTCTCCTCTGGTTTGATCGATAGATATAATTGAGTATCATCTGCATAACAACTGATAATGTTGACCAAAGGAAGCATATATAAGGTAAATAAAATTGGTCCAAGCACAGAACCTGTGGAACTCTGTGATTAACGCTGGTGGTCATTGTAATGTCAATCAATGATTACACACACCAGCGCTCAAAAGCAGACCATCTACCCATGGAGTAGAGTGAGCTGTGTTGATAGGGCCCTGGATAGTGCACTATCAAAGGGAGAGAGGGAGAGGGTCTGAGAGGGAATTGTACTTTCTGTCTTCACCTACCAGCTTCGGTAGGCGAATGTGGTCGTCTCACTTGTTATGGGACGGACCTTGAGAGACCTTATGTCTGTAGCACAGATCTGTATCTCAGAGATGTACACTGCTCTAAAGGAGAGTAGGTGCTACAGCAGAAGGCTCTTGGCTATTACTAGCAGTCGGGCTGAGCTCATGCTGCCCTGGTGGTTGATGTATGCTGCCGCTGTCATGATGTCTGTACTCACCATGACATGTCTGTTTTTCAGCGGAGGAGCAAATAAGAATCGTGAACAGCTCCCGACCTTTAACATCCACAACCTGAGGCACATCCCATTTCATTTAGAGCCAGGAAGAAGATCTGCTATTGAGTAAGCTGAGTCATCAGACTAGCTCGTCCGCAAGGTGTTCCTGACTGTCTGCTAGCACACCGTGGACAGTTCTGAGCGAGATATGACAGCTAGGATGACGGTCCAACAGGAGGATATACCTGATCTGGTACACAGACGGACATTGCTAGACATTTTCTTCTTCTTAACTTCTTCACCTGTTAACTGCTTGACGCTGAAAGAAAAAGTGAAGAACCATGGGGCAGTCTGGGCAACTGTGGTTCAATGGTGAGCAGGATTGTCCTTCAATCAGAGGATCGGCAGTTCGATCCTCAGCTCCGCTTGTCCATGTTGATGTGTCCTTGGGTAAGATTCTTAACCCTAAATTGTTCCCGTATCTGTGCCTAGGGTGTATGAATGTGTGAATGTTAGTTAGCCCTCATGGGCAGGTGGCTCCTCCCATCAGTGTATGAATGGGTGATGACTAGAAAAGCACTCTACAAGTACAGGTCAATTTACCATAGTCATCCTTCACAACTGCGCATATATGCACGGTTGAACCAAATAACAACAGCACGTAAAGGGTGAGGCTTTTTTATACAATAGAGAACAAATTAGAATGCAAACAAAGTGTACTTCATACAGGGTAGCAAGAAAATGGACTTGGAATTAGCCTACAGAAAGAAAATCCAGCGAGTATCGGAGACATTCGATCCCGACTAGTGCTGTCAAAAAGCATCATGCTAATACATGCTAACTACTATCAATTGCACAGGAAGAACAGACGAGCCATGGCTGTTTACAACATCGGCAACAATCAGGGTGACAGAAATATACGACCCAAACCACTGACTCTGAATTGATTCAGTTTACAAATGTGAAGTTGAACTAATAATCATGACCAAATGGAGAACTCGAGTAACGTTACTCATGCTCTTTCCCAGTTGCTAGCTAGGAACCATTTACCCGTTGTAGAAGAGTTTATAGTCAACATTGTGACTGAATCAATTCATGTTTTAGATTTCTAGGAGATGTTCTAATGAAACAATGTTGCTAACTTTGGCTAACTAGCTGGCAGATAAAGTTCTCTTTTAACCAACATTAACATTCCTAAGTAATCCACTGTGGCGGTTGGGCCCAGCTGCAGAGGGAACTGAGTGAGGGAGTGGTTCAGGGAACAGTGCCGGGGCGAGGTGTAATCAGCCTCAGCTGTGGTCAATCGGTGGTTGTGTCTCTCCCCAATAAAACACCACTAGTGACTGAGTAACAGATGGAGCAGGATTCGCAGAGGCAGAGTGGACGGAACCGAAGCAGCCGAACGCACACAGCGGGTGTGCTCAGAGGCACTGCAGGAGAGCGTACACCACACATCAATTCATTTTATTTTGTATAGCCCAATATCACAAATTACAAATGTGCCTCAGAGGGCTTTACAATCTGTACACATACAACATCCCTGTCCCAGAACCTCACATCGGATCAGGAAAAACTCCCAAATAATAGAAAAAACCCTTTCACAAAAAGGTATAATAAAGTACTCAATGAGTACTTGCACAATGAGAATAATAAAAAAACATTGAGAACCGCGATTCAAGTGTGCTTCTATCTTTGTGCTGAGTCTGGGGAGGAGGGTAAGGGGGAAACAACTAATGTACTCTATATCGTATATCTGCTTATACATTCTGACTGAAGATGCATTTGAAATCTCAATGCATATAACAGAGAATGTTTACGAGCAAACAATTCAACTTAAAAAGCTGTGGTCACCACAGTTGCCTACAATTGCAAAAGCACTCACGTCATACTTTTAGTAAAATCTCAGTAATGGATACATGTAACATCTTTTCTGCAGCACACCGTTCCGCTGTTACAACGATCCATCATGTATTCTTATAATCCATCCTGGGGCATCGTAATCCATTAAGGAAACATTGTGTTTTGTTTGTAAACATGACAAATAATAATTTATGTAGTTATATATCTCATGCCGATTATACAAAGAACTCTGTAACGTTACTGTTTTGATGAATGAGATTGTTGGCGTGTTGACTCTCCTCTCTAATCACAAGCAGTGTTATTATGTGGCAATGTGTGCACAAAACACTGCACCCATGATGTGTCCTTAGCATGTAGAAATCCACTGTAACACGGAAGCAGCCTTCAGAGAGTAAATCCATATATCATGATAGTATGTGTATTGAGTTACGTAAAGATGTTCGGGAAGTAACGTGGTGGGCAAAAGCCAAATAATGCTTGTTCCATGGTAATAAAAAAGGTTCATCTGTGTAATAGTCATTATTTAATATTTGTTTTTGTTTTTGGCCTACAAAAGTGAAGATAATACACATAGTTGTTGTTGAACATTATTTGTTGAAACATTCAAATTCCATTCTACTCTTTCTGTTGACTTCCTGGTCTTTTTATAATACCGTGTGATATACATATTTAAAGGCCAATGTTGTGTTGAAAAAAGTTTTAAATTACTTGCTACATTAGAATTTCATGTACTTTTCATGTACAACTGTAGTTTCCATCACTGTATTGCCAAAAGGCACTATTTCTCACTTTAATCTCCCAAAACACCTTTTGGCAGGTGAAACACTCAAATAAGGATAACATGAAATAATAGTGCTATTGAATTTAGACACGTTCATATATCAGGATAGTCTAGGCCCCAGTAATAGGACAGAAATGTCTCTTTCCAAAGAGAGTTGCAAAAGGAATAAGCTGTTTCACATCATCTTTATTATACTTTCATTTCAGCATGTAGATTATTATCATTACATAATGTATCATCGTATCTTTTTGTTTTACTTACTATTTAATTTATTAAAAGACCTCCACTTATGACAGTGATCAGAAACCTGGATACAGCATTTTTTTACCATATGTTCTTCAGGTAGCATATTTAGGTTTCATAAAACTGTAACAAGGGCTTATCAATGTCTCTGAAACCAAGTTATGATGTGTGTAAGTGCAAACACATGACTGTGTGTATGGAAACTCTCACTTAAGCGTAGTACCTATGTTCTGATTAAAGGTTTAAAGGTTGTACGTCGCACTATGGATTTATTAAGGGTTAATTAATCTGTAATTTACCAATGCTTTCATTTCTAAGTTTTTAATAATCAAATGTACTTTATTGGGTTGCAAAATTGTGAAATATACTTGGCCTGTGTTTGTCCGCCTCAAGTTTCTCAATAATAAATGGTCGTAGGACTCTGGGTAACGGTCACTATTTAGCAATTTTTAAGAGTTGGCTGATACAAACAATTAATATATTGTTCAGAACAAATGTTGACATGGACAGTGGCACTATTTTAAACTTTCCAACCTGCTTTTGAATGGTTTGTACATAAGTACTTAACAGTTAATAAATGTTTGATAATGAACGGTGTAGTATGTGTTGATGTATATATGTGAACTTTTAAGGGATCTTTAAACCCTAACACCCTAAAGCCTTGATGCTACTTTACTTTAAAGTGGTACTATGAAGCACACAACCGTTGAATCGTGGCTGGGCTGAGCTCAAAACCACCTTTGTGCCTTTAAGGTGTTCTAGCAGTCTATGCTAAATGTTTTGTAATTGAATTTCAACAGCAGATGGAGAAAATATGGCTGAGCTAATGTTATTTGTGTACTCTTACAATAGTTCCTATGATATCTAATTTATAGTGCATTTAGTTTGTTAAATGCATACAGTCTTCTTAAAATAAATGTCCATCATCACAGGAAACCACTTAGTTACGTTTAGGCAACAAACTACTAAGTTAAGTCTCTGATTTTTTTAAATTGTGGGATAAAATAACTAAAGATGTACTAAATTCAGGTTACAAATGAATCAACATTGGCTTCATACGGGGAACAAACAGCAGTCCTCAGGGTGAAAGGTCGTTTTTTAGTTTGACCCATCCACCACCTCTGCCACCCGGTCTGTGTGAGTTTAGGGGTTCTGGTTCATGATTACGTGGATTACATACGATTTAATGAAATGGGTTATCTACGAATTACAGCACTTTTTCTTTGTGGGTATAGCAACAAACCCTGGCTGAAAACAGCCTCTATATGTACATACATTAGTAGATCTTGGAGCAGAGACTGAGACACATCAGGTTTGAGTTTGAGACATCTGGACCTGAAGCTTGATGTGGTGTAACCGCCGCGGTACTTTGTTCAGCTCATATTGAATATGGTATGGGCTGGACTGATAAGGACAACTGGCTCTCTAGCTGTTTTACTGTGCTGAGAGCGAGCGAGTGTGAGACAGACAGCATGTGGAGATAGTAGTATAGGTTATATAGGGTTGTTTTGGGCTTTGGTTGATAGGATTTAGGAAAACTGTTGGGTCTGGAGGTGTGTGCACATGTGTGTTTGCCGGCTGGGGCTTGGCTTGGTTTTTGGGAGTGAGTATTGGCTTCTTCTTTTTGACAGGGCCTGTCCGTTGACTAGGGATCCTTTTCTCATTAAGCCCCCTCTTCCTAATCCTCGCTCCCGTTTGAAACCCAGTCCACAACTCTCCTCCATCCAGGAAATAAAAAAAAACTCTTTGTCAGAAGATGCACTCGCTCTCTTTGCCTTTGCGCTTCTGCTCTCCCTCCCTTCTCTCTCCTACACCCTTCCATCTCCACCTTACCCTCTCCCTACCTCTCCCACTCTCTTCTCTTTATCAATGAATATACCACTCTTGACACTAAAGACTTAACATCAAATGAGCTTGGAAATCCATTTTCACACTTTTGCCTGCCCATTTTGCAGCTTTGTTTTTTTTTTTCTATTTCAGAGGAGGCGAAGGGAAGAGAGGCTCACAGACAGAGTTGCCTTTGTTCGTCTGCCCTCTGGCCCTCAGTGCCCGGGTGGCCGGTACCATCGGGAGATGGCTAGAGGAGATCAAACGGTTACGTTGGTACCTGGCCCCTGAAGATGCCCCCTGGCACTCGCAATTAAATCAGCCAGCTCGCAAAAAATGTCCTGGTACCGTCAATCAAAATAATTTACCCGGACTCGGTGGCTTTCTTAAAGGCGCACCGCTGCTTTTCTGACGGGGCCTGTCCACTTAATTTCAAAGCTCTTTATTCAAATCAGGGCCGAGGAAGAAGTGCCGGCAAGCACAGCAACCAGGATTCTTATCCTCTAGCCTGCAGTTGTCTTCAAAAATGATGTGAAGGAGTGGTGGTGGTGGTGGTGGGGGGGGGGGTAAAGAGAGAAAAGAAGCACCCGGTGAGGCAGCGTGTCATTTGAATAAAACGCTGGACACTTTCAATCTGCCAGAACATAAGAGGGAAGGTTTTAATGCACAGGGTGCAAGGAAGCACACACAGTGCCCCTGGTCGCCTTGGCAGAGAGCAGTTAAAAAGACGTGCGTCGAAGTCAGATGGAGGTTAAACTCCAAAGTTGTGGTGACCAAAGAAGTGGGGTGAATTCCAACCCCCCCATCCTCTTGTGTTGTGCGTGTGTTGAATATGTGTCTTTTCAGCTTGTCTTAGTCATCTAAAATCATGTCTTTTTCACTCTAAACATAAAACAATCAGACAACTAATACTGACAACTAGTCTGTTTTCTACAAAATGCAATGAAGTGTGAATGAGCAAGGATCAGAATTACAGTATTATTAGAGCAGAAAATTATTACAGCAGAAAAATACGCTTCTACCAAATCCTTTACTTGCTGTGAGGGTTTGTGGCCCTTAATTAAGGCTGTGTTGATTTGCAGGTGATGACCAACACACACCTCACAGGTACTGTACCCTGGAAATCAAATTTGGGCTCTCTCTATTCTTATTACCTGCAATAAGTGGCAGCATCTCACCACTTAGCCACTCTCCTGCAGCCCTCTTTGTTCTATGGAAGGACTCCGGCCATTGTTCTATTATACTGTGTCCTCACAGCATAAATCATAAGATGTCATCCGCCCGTGCAGATGCTTTCTCTGAGAATCTTAGGAACAGCAGGGTGCATCTTAAAGGCTTTTGTGGCTGACAGACAGCAAGGCATTGTTACCTGATTTAGACAAAGGTGGGTTTTCATGTTTTCTGTGTATTGAGTTTATTTTTTCTCTCTTCCTCTAACTGCTAGAGAACATGGAAGCTCATTGAGTTTGCTGAGTTAGGTGTGCAGGAGAGTAAGGAAACGCAGATCTTGTGTGTTATTCAGAAACGCCTGCCAAGTCAACATAAGCATGCCTTGTCATCACATCACTCTGCATATAAACCCCTTGAAAGGAGTGTTCTATGATGCCCTTCAAGTCTGCAAGACAAGTTTTCCAGTGACCTCTCCTCGTGTCCTCACAGCCAGAGAGAAGGGAGTGGCGGTAATTGATGGGAACATTCCAGGCGTGTGGGCAAAATACCCTGGGGGGAAAACTTGAAATAATGACCAAAATATTTTTTTAGATGTTAATTAAATGTCAAACCACAATGGTGAATGTGCTGCGGATGGTATACTTTCAAAGCAAGGTAGAGTAATCAGATTCTTTTGAGTCTGCCTCTTTTCTTACCGGGAGTGTCTTCTCTATTTTTTTTTCTTCAGAGGAAATAACAGTGCAGCCAAGCCTGTATTTTTCTCCTCCAGAAAAGAGAGATTCATCACTGACATGGAAAACAATGAAATCTGTGGCTCAGAGACTATTTTTTATCTAAATAAACACTTAAATACATTTAACTGACCAGGAGGGGAGTATGCAGTGGCTTCCAATAAACCAAGATAAACTACTGCAATGGTACTTTGATTTGAGCGTCTTGGAACTGAAAACAAAATGGACTCTTCTATAAATCATGATAACACTGTGACTGCAGGGAGAAAAAAGAAGGGGGCGGTTATGCGAATGCAATAAGAGATAAAAAGTAGGCCGTTTAAAAAAGTGAACTTCATTGTCATGGTATAGAGGGGGGCTGGGGGGAGCAAAACTCTCAAGGCAAGAGTGGTTTGCATACATTGGCAAGAGATAGGTATGTCTTTGGAAGGGTGCCAACAACTTGTCAAAGCTGAATTATGAGCTTCAGAAAGGTGGAACTAGTGAAAACTGGCTGGGCTATAAGCAAGGGCCCTAGGGCACCCCTTGGCACAGACACCTGCTGGACAAGGGGGTGAGACAGAAAACCTGTCTGTGGTCAAATAAAAGCCATCAATGTCAACCTGGCTGTTTGTCTATACATAATAACCTATACTTAGTACATTTTCCCCTGAGGGAGGGAAACTCAGTATGTGATGCTATGTACAATATGAATGAAGAAAGTGAAGAGCGTGTTGAATCAGTCAAACTTGAGTTGACTGCAAACCAACCTACCCTGAGCACCCACTTTAGAATTAAACTATTTCCCTCTGCCCAAGTTTGTGTATCCACAGGTTGAAGTAAGGACACAGTTTGTCTCCAAGGAGGAATGAGTGAGTCACAGGTGCTGGAAATGAAAAGCTTACAAACAGCAGACCATCACGCTGTGATTTATAAGGAGTTGTTCCCCTTTAAAACCCTCTCCTTGAAGCTGTGGGCAGGGTGTTTAAGATGTGACGGCGTGTCCGTATCTCTCTGTTCTACGATTGCTTTCAAAGGCCAGTGGGGGGCAGTGAGGTGTGCATGTGGACCGGGTAACGGGTGGGGGGGGGGTGCTTGGATCACGTCTGTCTGAGCCTAGGCCCACTGTGCCTTGATGCCTCAGAAAGGCCAGGGTTGCTGAAGCGTGTTACTAATTACAGGAGAGCCAAAACACTAGTGTGCAGCGGTTAGCGCAGAAAGAAATCAGGTCTGTCTGAATTTATTTCATTCATTCCTTCTTACGAGGGCTCAATCACACACATTTAAGACACCGTGCTGAGCCAGTCACACTGCAATCTATTGGGGCTGTGTGGATCTATAGCACTAATAACATTTGGGGTGTAATCATGCATACACATATATTTTATTCTCCCTTCAATCAGTGGGATGGAGTTGTAGCTGCTAATGTATTCACAGTCAGACCAACTGCCGTTTGCAAAGAGGGGAAAAAGCTGGACTTGCTTGAGTAACTGTAATAATTGGAAAATGATTTTGATAGCCTGGAACAATCTAATATATTACAGAATTTTATTAAAATAATATCAAATCAAATTAACTGCTATTCCATAATGAATTAGGTAACAAGTTAGGCAGATATGAATCTCTATCCCTACCCAAAGGCCAGAGCAGACTGGGGGAGAGGATGATGTGGGAGGGGTGTGAAGGATGATGGAAAAGAGGGACTAAGGGATGGAAGGGAGGGAGAATAGAGTTATTAACTTGGCTCTTGCGGCTTGTTAGAACTCAGTAAGGAAGGCACAAGTAAACTCCTCCAGAAGGTCTAGACTTTTTTTGCCTTTTCCTGCTTCTGCTTTCCACAATTTCATACGCCATAATTTCATGAGAGTTCTTGTAGAAGAGACTGCGAGAAAAGTATACAACCCTAGCTCACCTACATCATCCTTGACAGGACTTGATTGGCTAGTTGAAAACGCACCTTTAAATGGACCTGTAATTAGGCTGGCGTGCCATGACTTCATCTATGGCTTCTGTTACTCACTGTGGCTCCCCTTACTGGCATCTCTGTGGATGCCTATGGGGGCCTTGCAGGGCTACGTGGTTTTTAATCAAGTCCAGGTCTGAGTCCTTTGAAATCATAATCAGATGCCTGGCTGGCTAGGCTGTGCCAGACATTTAATGCATCGCGCCTGTGCCAGCTCTCCATTCAGCACGGCAAGTCTCCCCTTAATTCCATCACGCCAATCAATTACTGCGCTCATGGACTCTGGGCCAGTCAAATAACCAGTTGCAGCACCTTGTGTGCAAGCTTAATGCCGTCTGCTCTAATATTATGGCCCGATGCAGTGTTTTCAAAGACCCAACCACATGACTATGAAGAAATTACCGAAAGACTTTAAAGGGTGAAGGATGGTGAACTCTTTGCCCCTCTTGCATTGCTGTGTCTGCGGGGATTAAAAGGAGGAAGATAACCAAAAGGACGGCATTGCTGATGACGTTCGCAGCAGTGGCACAAGGCTGACGAATCCCAAGCTACTGTAGCACTAATAGATGAGGCTTAACCTAGTCCAGAGGATCCAAGGGTTTTGTCAATTTAGGATCACTTTACCAGGATTTCAGCAGTGTGGCAGCATGGATTATCATTTGCAGCCTGCGGCACGACGGGGGTATCTGCCCCCGAACCCGCGATAATGGGGTCTGCTCCTCCAAAGGAGATAAGACGAGCTACTTATCGAAGACATTGCAGGTGTTCGCAAAGTCAATTGCGGGTGAAAGGCGAACAACTAGTGGGGATTTCAGTGTCGTGTGAGACGCTCTCCCATTGAGTTCTTCCCTGACAAGATTAAACAAGCCCCCAATGAAGACTTGCGGTATCACACGTCACTAAGAAACATGTCATCAAACTTACTGAGGAAAGGAAAGCCCAGCAAGATTTACCTGATAGATGGGAGGAGGTGTGGAAGCGGAAGTATTTGTTTAACCTGATATGTCCACGATGAAATCCCTCTTTTAACCACACTTCAACAAGATTTGGGGAATTGTGACGGATGCATCACCCCTGACACCTACAAATGCCAACCTCCACTCCAAGCCTGAGGAACGATGCCAAAGAAATACAAAACAACCCACTTTTTTTATTTTTAATTACTAATTATTTCAGGGAGGCTTTAATGGCTTTATTTTAGCTGTCACAGTCATCAGAGAGAGAGAGAACGATGGAAAGAGAGGACGAGAGGGAGGCAGGATTAGGTTTCTCCTGGGGAAAGCAGGGAGGAGGGAGGACAGCTCGTTCCTGATCCAGGGGGTTTTCAGGCCAGGGGGGTGACAGCTGCACTGTCTTTAGCCTGGATTTGAATTTGAATTCTATCTAACGATGCAGCGCCGGCGAGGACTTGGCAGGGCAGTCTGCTAATCTCCCAGACACAAATGCCTGGGCTTTTCTTGTGTGCCCTCGCCGAGATTTGAGTAATTAAAGTTAAATTGAAGGGAATAAAAAATATCCTTCTTGTACCCGGGCTGTCTTGCTAATGCCAAGTGTGAATAGTCAGGTTTGTCCTCAGAACTATAATCCCCAACGCTATTTCTCGTCTCTCTTTCTTTTTATCCCTTTCTCCTCTCTCTAAAAAGCTGAGGTGCCGCCAAGTTTTCGCAAGCTCTAAAGACAGTGATAAGGCGAGGGCGAAGGACGCAGCCTTTCATCTTGCAGACATCTTTGAGGAAAAGGGGAAGAAAAGAAATGACAGAGGGAGGGAAGCAGGGAGGGGGTAAGGGTGAAGTCTGCAAGGAAAAGTGGAAATTGCCAGCTGTTATAGAGCGTCCATCATGTTGGAGGAATTGGCTTGAGAAGTCCGGACTTGTCGAAGTTTAGAGAGTTAAGCAGCGAGACAGGCCTCCCTGGCAGCTGGTTAACCCTTTTCCTCCTCCCGCACTACTTCCCAGAGTTGGGTGTGTGGACTTCAAAGGACCCTTAAAGAGTTCCAGGGGTCCTCTAGGGTGGTTCCACTGAGTCCCTGATGAAATTACAAGTAGTTTAATTTGACTGTATAATAATCCTATGAAAATAATCCCCATCAGAGAATTAAATGCAGACCATTATACAATTAAATACCAAATCAGCAACAATGAATGTTCCCAAATGGGACTAAATCTTATTAAATGGCTTCTGGTCTGATACTGCTTTCTGTTTGAGTCTTTTCATGGAGAATAGAGAAACTTAGTCCATCATGAACCTGTAAACACTATCCACGTTCTCTGTAATAACTGATTTAGGTCAGCATTCGAGGATCTCTTTTTTCTGGCTGCCCGGATGCTGTTGCATTTACAACTCTCATAGATTTGGGTTCTCTATCTAACCACCAATAGACACCAGTATCTTATCAGCATTACCGTTGTCAATTCAATTTCAATTCAGCTTATTTTGTGTAGCCAACAATCAAGAATTTGCCTTGGAGGGCTTTATAATCTGTACACATACGACATCCCTGTTCCAGGACCTCACATCGGATCAGGAACAACTCCCAGACTTTTATTTTGTATCTCAGCTGATTAAATCCAGCAGTGGTAACAGAGGTTACCATCCATTGGTTGAGAAACAAATTTAATGGCTTGAGAGATAGTTACTGGTATAGTGAATAATTAAATTAAATTATTTTTTCATACAGTGTACTTTTATTAATTTGTGAAGTTTAGATTAGTGCTCATACACATTGAGAAGGTATTGCAAGTGGAGTGGACACTGCTTTGTATTAAGGGTTCACTAGCAATAAAGTTCAACACCTAACTGTCTAACTTTAGGTTGCAGAGAGTTCTAGAAAAGCTACTGCCAAGGTAGCTGATTGGCTGATCTCCTGCTGGTGGCTTTCAGGGTATTCTAATTTGGTTTGGGGTTAAGTGTCTTGCCCAAGGACACATTAACATGGACTAGTGAAGCTGGAGATGAAACCGTCGATCTTCTGATTGAAAGACGACCCCGCTCTGTCACTGAGCCACAGTCACCCCAATATTACACAGTGTAAAAGCAACATATGTTTTCATAAAAAAGGCAGATTTTATTCTTCATTATAAATGCTTAAAATCAGGTTTAGACTCAAGGTGAGGAATTCAAATATTTCATACAAAAATATAAATATACGCAAAGCATTTATAATACACTCTAGACTCTGTCTAGTGTTTAATATTTACCTACTCCCTTTCTCTCTCTCTCTCATAAAGTGTGAACCTCTCTCATCCTGAGCCTCCAGTCGGTTTGGGGATGGATCAGTCATTACAGCAGGGACTGCTGACGCAAACTGAGTCAATAGAGGAAGAATTAAGTTCTCCCATGGCCATCTGTGTGATGATGATGATGATGAGGAGCTGCCACCAAATTAACCTGGGGACTATATGGACAACTGCTTCAGTATGTGTATATGTGTGTGTGTTGCAGCGGTGTTTACAGATCAGTGTATGCTTTATGGTATGTGTGTGATGACTAGTGTTGGTGTGTGAGTGTGTAGGTCAAGTGACAGAGTTTTCTTGGCCCTTTGTTTGCTTTCCTGACTCACAGGCCAGGCTGCCTGAAGCTAATACCTCTGGAATGCTGCTCCCTCCTCTTCACTTTCTCTCTCTGTCTGTCTCCCTCTCTTTTGTTGTCCCGCTAATTGGAGAAATGGGAACAAAACTCAAGGATGTAAACCAATTCTTCCATTTGCCACCTTCCCCTTAGCTCTCAAAGCTACAGTTTGTTTCCTGTTCCCCAAACTACTTTCTGCCTGTTCTCCTGTTGCTTATCTACCTCTTTTAAACCAGGTCCTTCCTTCTTTGGCATCATTCTCATTGTTAATCGTGGCCCATTCAGGGTTAGTGTGATCATTGGTACGACATACATGATGGATCAAACATCTAAGGGTATTCATGACATGTGCAAAGGATGAAGTCAGGTGATGTAATATACA
The DNA here is from genome assembly GCF_009769545.1 of Cyclopterus lumpus. Lineage (NCBI taxonomy): Eukaryota > Metazoa > Chordata > Actinopteri > Perciformes > Cyclopteridae > Cyclopterus > Cyclopterus lumpus. The sequence continues at coordinate 1,325,032 of NC_046987.1, forward strand.
AGGCAACGGAGTCTGCTTGGGGTGGAGGTTGGTGATGAACAAATGGATCAAACAAACACAGGACTTTCACCCAGAAGACCACTGTGTGTGTCCTGTATGAAACCAAGTCAATGTACTTCATTACATAGGTTATGTAACAAGCATTCTTATTTTAGCCCAAACAATGATCTTTTCCCAAACCAAACAAAGAAATGTTGCTGCCTTAACCTGATGTTGTTTTGTCACAATTCATAATTTTGAGTTTCACCTCCACGATGTGGGAGTTGCAGTTTATCTATAGATGTACAGGCCAGCTGTGGCTCAGGAAGCTGGTCGTCCACTAACCAAAAGGTGGGTGGTTTGATCCCCATCTACAGTCTATGCACGTGCAAGTGGATGGGTGAATGTTAATATTTAGTTGATGGCACTTTGAGTGGTTGGAAAACTAAAAAGATGCTGTATGAATCCAAGGTAATTTAACATACCTAATTTAACAGCTGTCAAATGGCACCTAACCTAATTATTTTAGTTTTAGTTTTTATGAATGATGCATGGATATTCACCTCTGCACAATTACGCAACACTTTTTGTCAGTTTTCCATCATGTGGCTTGAAAGCAATGTGCGATGTCCTGAAATGGCTTTAACCTTAACACATTAGCTGTAAACCAGTTGACAACCAGATGATAAAAGCTCCAATCGTCCACGTCCAACTTTACAGCAGATAAATGTATACTCTATGTCGTCTGTTGCTTTTTTTTAAATGTCCTCTCTTCCGTTGCTGTGCCTATTTTGAAATAGCTCTCCCTAACAGTCTGTCAAATGACACACAGAGTCAATGGGTGCTTATTCACCATGTGCACCCTGGATTACAGTTTGATATTACAGCCCAGCCTGCAGTTGTGCTGTATTGATAGGCTCATACATCATACCTCCTGCAGACAATCGCAGATGGCTAATTGGGACTTTTTACGGCCTCCCAGTTTATGCAGGGATTTTGAAATAAATTAACCACACAAGGCAGCGTCCCCTTTCATGAAGGTTTACTTGGACAGGGCCTCATCTGATGAATACCTCCTTTTATTGGTGCAAAGACCTCCAAGGCTTCGGTGAGATGGAATATTGTTTTTAATACGTACCTGTCTGTGGTAATTAATTGCGGTATGCTGGATTGCCTCCAGTCAAACTTGGAAGAAGAATCTGTGCTGTCATCTCTGCTTGTCTCTCTTTCTTCTTCCTCTTGTTTTTTCTCTTTCCTGTTTTCTCATCCCATGGTTGTCAGTATCTGGCCATCCACTGATGCAGGGAAGTTTAAAGGGTTAACTGGCTGCTATGTTTTTCTGTGAACACAGTATTTTATAATGTGAAGATATGAATTACATAACTCAGATGAAAACCATTTTCAGACAAGCAGCCTTGTTTGTTGACGTTGCATTTTGGAGACTATCCAACTACGAGGTTGCAGCTATTTCTCAAACTACAAAAAGGCATGTAACTCTCAAAATTAAAATACATGGTTTTCATGAGAGAATTTATTTTAATTAAATACCCAGGCATTCTCACCAATGGGCATATGTACTAACTATAATCAAGGCCCATCCACATAAATGTGCTACGCTTTGAACAAGTGACGTAATATAAGTGAGGAGGGGACCACTTACAGTTGGTGAGAGATGGATGGGAGCAACAAATAGTATTGTCACATTGCTGAAGTTGTTACGCGCTTTCCTGTCATGTTGTTTCTGGACATATTTAAATTATGTAATTTTGTTTACTTTTACATACTTTTCTGAACCTAACGGCGGCTGTTCCTGAATTTTTTTCTTGCCAACACATACCATGAACAGTTTGACAGTAGCAACGTGGAGTTACATGACACTTGAAAAGCTTTAAATGTGTAATAGAGAGACATATATATGTTAAATATGTGGTGCTATTCATAAGCCTTCCCATAAGGATCTCCAGGATCACATCATTGCATTTGTTTTATTGGCTGAAAGTTACACTTTAGTTACACTTTTTTTTCCTTTCAAGAATATTATGTTTTCAGTTTGGTTGGTCAGCAGAATAGCAGAAAAACTACTGGCCTGACTTTCATGAAGCTTTGTGGAATAGGCCACGGAAGAACACATTTTTATCAATTTTCGAGGACATCCAAATCATGCATGTAGATTGAGCAGATACCACAGATTGTATTAAAGAAAGACACTCTCTGTAATGTCACAAATAAAAAGTAAAATGCCCAACTAGCTCGAAACTACCATGCTAGCTAAGGTTAACAACAAGCTAGGCTGTTGTTAGACGCTAACATTGTGGTCTTGTTGCTCCCAGTGTCCGTTTTGGTGCTGACATTTGTGATATTCACCACCTCCTCCCTTTTACTTGCCAGAGTCCTCTGTTCTGTCAGACCGGTTTACAGAAAATAGAGACACTTCCAGTATTCCAGGATCCAAGTTACAAAGACTTCCCAGTTCCTGATATCCTCTTGAAAACTGATGGGGAAACTGATGGGGTCACGGGTAATCCAGCGGCAGCCCCTCATCCGATACTTTGGCCAGCAGGATGCCTGGTGTAAAATGGATCACACAGCAAGCTATATTTTTTCTAGATATCTCTAACGTGGATAGATAGAGATGAGGTTGAAAATATGCAAAAAGATTAATAATGAATGAATCATAAACCAACCAACACAAAATAAATTGGGCCTTCAGAGCCACATTGTGGCCCAGTTCATTCCTTGGTGATCTGGGCAGATCTCTAATTCCGACAACATTGTGAGTGTGTGTGTGCTTTGAGCTCATACACCTAACATCACCATGTGTTTATCATTACCTGCATTTGATATCCAGATACAGATCACAATGTAACATATTCTACCCCTGTCCACTTATCCTCGTCCTCTGTGGTACAGGGATGACATATTCTTGTTTTACATTTGATATGTAGTATTGCAGACATTAAGATCTGTGGCAAACACAAGTTTATGATACTTATCCATTTTGTTCAGCAAGATAATCTTAAAAAATGAACACAACTCGCTGGTAGTAAAAAGCGAACATTAGGCTATAAACAAACTACATTACAGTCGCATGAGTGTGAGTATACACATCAAGGCTGTGAAGACGGACTTAATGGTAAATAGACCTGTACTTGTAAAGCGCTTTTCTAGTCTTCTGACCACTCAAAGCTCTTTAACACTACATGACATCATTCATGGAGTCTTTGTGACTTCACGTCTCATAGGGTCCATTGGACCTGGAGGTGTCTGATGCCTGGTGAACCGGCCTCCCGCGTTGGCCCTGCTGATCGCCCCGCCCCCGCCTCCTCTCTACCTCCTTCTGTTTCATGGATTGGAGTTCCATTCATACATTGTCATATTCATGTAATGTGTTTATGTAACTCTGTAATTATGTTCATTCTGTACACATGACATCTATTCATCTGTCCATCCGGGGAGAGGGATCCTCCTCTGTTGCTCTCCTGAAGGTTTCTTCTTTTTTTTCCCTGTGAAAGGTTATTTTTGGGGAGTTTCTCCTGATTCGATGTGAGGTCCTGGGACAGGGATGTCGTATGTGTACAGATTGTAAAGCCCTCTGAGGAGAATTTGTAATTTTCGATATTGGGCTATACAAAATAAACTGAATTGAATTGAAGCATTCACCCATTCATACACTGACGAGAGGGGATAAGGTTCCACCTGCACTTCAGGAGCTAACATTCATACACCATAGACACAGCTAGGGAGCAATTTTGGGGTGAAGTGACTTACCCAAGGACAGATGAACATGGACTAGCGGAGCCGGGGATCAGATTTGTATGTACCTGCATACTGCTGATGCACCTTGAATGTCTTAATGAGAAAGACACAAGGTGTTGTAATGAAACACATTAACGGCACTAGTATTTATTTGTTTTGTTAATTAATTTTTTGTTTCAGTAATTTTTTTATTATAATTTACTGGTACAAGCTTCTGGGGCTGCACGGTGGTGTAGTGGCTAGCACTGTCGCCTCACAGCAAGAGGGCCGCGGGTTCGATTCCTGGTCGGAGCGGTCCTTCTGTGTGGAGTTTGCATGTTCTCCCCGTGGCAGCGTGGGTTCTCTCCGGGCTCTCCGGCTTCCTCCCACAGTCCAAAGACATGCTGCAGGTTAATTGATCTCTAAATGTCCCATAGGTGTGAATGTGAGAGTGAATGGTTGTATGTCCTTACATGTGCCCTCGATGGACTGGCAGCCTGTCCAGGGTGTCCCCTGCCTTCGCCCTATGTCAGCTGGGATAGGCTCCAGCGCCCCGCGACCCTAATGAGGATAAGCGGTATTGAAAATGGATGGATGGATGGTACAAGCTTCTTAAATGTAAACATTTGTAGAGCAAAAAGTCTAAATATTTAATCTAATATTTCTGAAAGTACAGTAAAGTAAATGTACTTAGTGTCTTTCCTCCTGGCTGTAAGACAGGAGAAGAGAGAGCAGCGTGCAGAACACAGGAGAGATTCTGCATGTTTAGTACATAATGGTTGGTTAAGTGTCAGTATTTAAATTGAGTTTAACTTACACTGTGCCGTGCTTCCTTAGTGCCAATGTGGGTCACAAGCCTGCGAGAGATACTTTGCATGATGGTATGCAAAGTGGCGGGGTGTCCATGCCAACGTTTTATTGATGATCCTGCAACAACTTAAATCTTAATGAGATCTTTTTATGTGTTTCCCAATCTCTAACAGGATTACAAGTCATGCTGCAACACGATGACTTGCCACTCAACATGCAATAGATGTCCTGTTTGTAAATCATTATTGAAAAAAATATTAATCTCGCACCAGACTCGTATTATTTGGACCAGAATAATTGAAAATATTCATATGTACAAGTGTAATTTTCATCCGCATAATCGGCTGTGTTGATTACTGTGATCCCAGTCGTATGCAAGGATAAGGCTACTTTTAACTGTAAAGGGATTTACATGTTGGATTAGCACTAAGGCAAGGATCTATGGCAAATTACAAAACATTTCCTAATATTTCCTCATTTGTGAAAATTTGAACCGCGGGTCTTTTCACAGTAATGCGACAAGCATGTGATGGAAAGTTTTAGGGCTTTAGTCGGTCAAGGCAAAAACAAACAAGTGTATGTGACAGCGCATGATTTATTGATTTAATCCCTGATGTTATTTCACTAATCATTATTCAAATTAGATTTCCACAGAAGAAAAAAATAGGGACATATTATGAGTCTATTTTGGGTGTATTAGCTATCTACATTCGTGAATAAAGCTGGAAACCCTGCTTCATAATTTATTAATTTGCATACAGATGTAAATAGCGAATGCATAGCACAGTACGTTGTAACATTATGAGCATTTAACAAATTTGTTTCAGCTTCCCAGGGGTAAGACTACAGCAGGGGCTCGTCTGCAAAAAGAGCAGCTCCAAGTTTATACATTTTCTTTAAATTAAGTAAACTTGGTCCACCTGGGTCCATAAATCCAGACTGCAGACCTGGAGCGGAGTGCCTTTTCTTCCCCTCTGGTCAGTGGATTTACCGTGGGAGTAATAACTGTCAGGCCAAATGCTGGTAAAGTGGCGGACAGGAGCGAGTGGAGGGGGAGTATTTATCACGGTATTGACTTTGTGACTGCCGTGTCGTGAACTCTTTTGTCATAAACTGGAGCAGCGCTGCAGATCGATCCGAGGAAAACTGCTGTCAGCTCGACTCCCAGCGAGCATTGCTTTTCCTACAGCCACTTAAAGGTCTGATAAATGCCCCCACCCCTCCTGCCCACACGCCTGCTGTAGCAGCGAGAGCTGGCCGGGGAAACACACACACACACACACACACACACACACACACACACACACACACACAGACACACACTTTCAGGCCATTCTCCTCCATCTGTACACAAGTCCACATAGACACTTGCGAGGATATCAAAAACACAATGTCCATTTTCACACACTTGAAGCAAAAGAAAAAAATTACAAAAATGGAATTAGAATTTTGTCATTTTGAGTTAGGAAACAACTCAATATCCAGGTCAGGCACGCTGTAAAACAGGATAAACTGAGCCAATTTATTTTAAAATGGTCTAAAATATGTTCAGTGCCTTTAGCCAGTGCCTGATTCCTACAGCGATTCATAAGAATATGTCAGCCAAGGTAAATACAGAGTTAACTGAGCAGGGAAGAACGCTGGTTTTACACTGTGGCTGATGGGCGCATTGTTTAGATTCTATGTGTGTTTTGATGGAAACTAATTTTGAGATATTTGATCCATGATAAAGTATCTGACAGGCTATACAATTACTTTTTTATTCCCTGATTGTAGCCATATTCAAATACTTTCTCATCGTGTTCCCTCATCAAAATAAAGTAAACCATTGGGCTGCAGCTTACACACATATCCAACTATACAACAACTAATCTGTCTGTGTGTGTATATCCATATCTCATGAACAGTCCAGCCAATCTACTTCATATTGTCACTGGGAGAAATCTTTGTGTCTCCATACATACATACATACATACATATATATATATATATATATATATATATATATATATATATATATATATATATATATATATATATATATATATATATATGGGGAAACAACTCAATCAATGCAATAGGTCACCATTTACCTTTCTGTTGCTTTGACACATATTTGGCAACTGAAATGTATTCAAACGTTTAGTGACTTCATATAGTGTCTTGAAAGCAGAGCAGAGCTGAAGGTAAACCGCTCATCAAATAGCACCTCTTGGTCAGTGGTCCTTTTTATTGGAGATTAGGTTTCCCTCTAGTGTAGTTTAACACGTCGAGACCGTGTATCAGTATACGCTTGTCACCTGCATAGTTTTCTTTCAAAATAAAATTCTGTCCTATATTTTGACTGATTGTTGAAAATTGGATCTAAGGGGTAAATACAGTAGGTACAATAGATATAGCTTGCTTTTAATTCAAGTGGTAATCACCTACCAAAATGCATGGCAGCTGAACTTTTCTTCAGCTGTTGGTCATAGCCTTTACAATAAACGGATGAAGCAATGATTATAATAGAGCTTTTTAAGAGGGGGGCATTCAGTAGCACAACCCTGGAAGCCAGAGATATAAAAACCAGGAACATAACACGAGGAGAATTGCTGGACTGCTTGACACAGAAGATAAAGACGAACTGGCACCGACACAGAGAAACACAGGGTTCAACCACACTGGGGAGGTGTAGGTGATTAGACACAGGAGGGATCAATCAGGTCAGCCAATCACAGGAAAACACACAAAGGCAGGAAGTGAAGTGACGTGAAACAAGAGGAGAGGTGAGTAACACTAAGGCCCGATCTCCACCCTTATGGACTCACGGACTTTGAGGCACACTGTCTCTGTGTCAAATCGTTTTCAGCCCTTTGCTTAAGTCATTATTAGATGCAGACTTTGCACCAAAGGAATTACCCACAATTCATAGCAATGTGACGTTAAACACCAATGGTATCATGGAGATGTAAAAATAGGTAAACAAAGATTGGCACATGGATGTTACATTCAGGATTAAATATGGAACATAATAACACATGAAATCAGAGGCATGGAAGCAGAGATTATATTACATAGATGTATTCATCACTTATATAATTTAGTCAATGTCGTTTTTGACAAAAACGAGTAAATGACTTCATTTGACTGGAAGACGTTCAAATCAGGAAGTAAAATGTTTAAGGTAAATGCACACAATTGTAGATGATAGTTTTGACGTTATGTGATATGTTGCAACAACGTGCTGCCCCATTAGTATTTACACTATTTCAATATAATCTCCTTCCACTTCATGCCAACAGTTTAAGTGATAACAACTTAAAAGTCTTCTCCAACTCAAACAATTTGTCCCAAGGCCAGAATTGTAAACCCCAGAAACCAAAGGTAGGCAGCACATTCTACATGAATCCGGCCGCACATGAAAAAACTGGACTATAATATAATTTTGAACACAGAGGACAATGAAAGACACCAGATATCAGATTTTGTTAAGAATATAGTAATATTGGTACAATCTAAAGATGGAAAACTGTTCCTGTTTAAGACAGTATAACAAGTTGGAATAGGGCTTTATTGTCTAGTTGGGAACTCAGCTTGTTGTAAAGTAATCCAGCACTCTCTTCAGTACCAATCAAGAATCATAGTGGCTGTTGTACTGAGTGACTAATTGCTGTGTGCTTCACAACAACCATCTGCATTTCATAAACACAACCTCTGATTTCTTGTTGAATTGTGTGGTAAATGTGGAAGGAGTGGCTGTATGGCTGGAGGATGGTGCAGTCTACAATTGCAATTACACTGACAGCCTTGGGCTGAAGGTCAGTGAAGAGACCGGAACGCATTGGCTCTTCTTTTCTCTGCTATTACAATGACATCCAATACTATGACAATAGACTCAGGGAAATCATTTGCAATACAATACTGTGGAAAAAAAACTTCTCAATCTGTCAAAGGGTTTTGTGAAAGGGAGTATGCAACTACGATAGCTTTGCAACATGCATCTCTCTGTGTTGTGCTTCCTTACTGCGAATCAACACTATAGTTCTTTGGATTATGTCCACTGTGAAAAACACACAGCAATAGTAACACCATACATACATCTTTACACCAAGGTTTATCAATCACGCTGCCACTTTCCTTTCATCCTCAAATCTGAAGCTACCTCTCCTCGCTGTAGGAACTCATAATGTAAAAAACTCTGCATGAAATAATATTTTAAATGTTATAAAAGCCTATAATTTAGTAATCAGCATATAACATAAAAAAAACATCAGTGCATAATGCTCAGCCTGTTATCACATTATTAGAAAAGGGATTTAGTGTCAACTAAGCAAAACAAAAAATGCTTAGTGCATAGTGTAATAATAAAGCACCGGAACCCTTCTAGTCCATGACACAATTGTAGTCCTGGATTTCATCAATTCCAAAGTAATGAAGCCTCTTGAATGTGGTGATTCAGGACTACACGGTATCCAGTGACCTGGAAAAATGAGAACCTGGAAGGAGATTGTGCTGAAGCTAATATACTGGGTGAGTCTTAGCATGTGAAATAATTGTTCTATACATAAATATTCTGGTTATTTCAATATAGCGTTTGATTAGTCTCAAACAGGTGCATGCATGTGGCAGAAAACCATCCTCCACTCTAAACCTGAGCCAGCCCTAACTATAAACCTGAGCCAGCCCTAACTATAAACCTGAGCCAGCCTTAACTCTAAGCCTGAGCCAGCCCTAACTATAAACCTGAGCCAGCCTTAACTCTAAGCCTGAGCCAGCCCTAACTATAAACCTGAGCCAGCCTTAACTCTAAGCCTGAGCCAGCCCTAACTATAAACCTGAGCCAGCCTTAACTCTAAGCCTGAGCCAGCCCTAACTATAAACCTGAGCCAGCCTTAACTCTAAGCCTGAGCCAGCCCTAACTATAAACCTGAGCCAGCCTTAACTCTAAGCCTGAGCCAGCCCTAACTATAAACCTGAGCCAGCCTTAACTCTAAGCCTGAGCCAGCCCTAACTATAAACCTGAGCCAGCCTTAACTCTAAACCTGAGCCAGCCCTAACTATAAACCTGAGCCAGCCTTAACTCTAAACCTGAGCCAGCCCTAACTATAAACCTGAGCCAGCCTTAACTATAAACCTGAGCCAGCCTTAACTCTAAACCTGAGCCAGCCCTAACTATAAACCTGAGCCAGCCTTAACTCTAAACCTGAGCCAGCCGTAAATATAAACCTGAGCCAGCCTTAACTCTAAGCCTGAACTAGCCCTAACTATAAACCTGAGCCAGCCTTAACTCTAAGCCTGAGCCAGCCCTAACTATAAACCTGAGCCAGCCTTAACTCTAAGCCTGAGCCAGCCCTAACTATAAACCTGAGCCAGCCTTAACTCTAAACCTGAGCCAGCCCTAACTATAAACCTGAGCCAGCCTTAACTCTAAACCTGAGCCAGCCCTAACTATAAACCTGAGCCAGCCTTAACTATAAACCTGAGCCAGCCTTAACTCTAAACCTGAGCCAGCCCTAACTATAAACCTGAGCCAGCCTTAACTCTAAACCTGAGCCAGCCGTAAATATAAACCTGAGCCAGCCTTAACTCTAAGCCTGAGCCAGCCTTAACTCTAAGCCTGAGCCAGCCTTAACTCTAAACCTGAGCCAGCCCTAACTCTAAACCTGAGCCAGCCTTAACTCTAAGCCTGAGCCAGCCCTAACTATAAACCTGAGCCAGCCTTAACTCTAAACCTGAGCCAGCCGTAAATATAAACCTGAGCCAGCCTTAACTCTAAGCCTGAGCCAGCCCTAACTATACACCTGAGCCAGCCTTAACTCTAAACCTGAGCCAGCCTTAACTCTAAGCCTGAGCCAGCCCTAACTATAAACCTGAGCCAGCCTTAACTCTAAGCCTGAGCCAGCCCTAACTATAAACCTGAGCCAGCCTTAACTCTAAACCTGAGCCAGCCTTAACTCTAAGCCTGAGCCAGCCCTAACTATAAACCTGAGCCAGCCTTAACTCTAAGCCTGAGCCAGCCTTAACTCTAAACCTGAGCCAGCCTTAACTCTAAGCCTGAGCCAGCCTTAACTCTAAACCTGAGCCAGCCCTAACTATAAACCTGAGCCAGCCCTAACTATAAACCTGAGCCAGCCTTAACTCTAAACCTGAGCCAGCCCTAACTATAAACCTGAGCCAGCCTTAACTCTAAACCTGAGCCAGCCCTAACTATAAACCACAGAAGAGGAGCTTGATAACTGTTTTCTGTTCCTCTTTTTCTTTCATTGTTTAGCTCCCTTTCTTTTGCATACCCTTTCTCTCCTTCTTTGTTTTCCTTATATCTTCGACTCTTGTCTTCTCCTTTGCTTCCCTTTTGTCACTCTTGCCTGAGCCTCTCCTGCTTTACCTTGTCCTTTACCTTTTCTCTCATCTGCTCACCCAATTTTCTTTTCTCTCTCCATTTCTTCCCTGTCCTGTCATCCCTGAAGATGCTCCTCTCCTTTTTTAATATCCCCACTTGCATTCCTTTCTTTTTCCCCTTTCCCTCTTGTGTCATCCTCCCCTTTCTTTCTTCTTTTCTTATCGTTGTTTTTCTTTTCTTTTCCAACCTACCCTCCCCAACTTTTAAATGTGTTCTCCTCTCTTGTCGTCCCCCTGCTTTCCTCCATTCCTTTAGTTTCCTTTCCATTCCTTTACTTACCCTCCTCACTCTTTCCTCTGGGTCTCTGGTCCAGATGAATGGGAAATCAATAGTGTTTGTGTTCACATGCAGAAGCAGCCTGAGTCCTGAACAAACGCATGTGATGGATGACAGCCTGTGTGTGTGTGTGTGTGTGTGTTCCTGACACTGAGCAGACGGTCCTTGACCGTGACCCTCCTGCCGCTCTGTCTTCTTTCCCCGGGTCCTGGGTGGAGTGGTCAGAGGTCAGAGGTCAAACCGAGGTGTCTCCCCTGGGAGTCTGGGGCTCTTGGGAATGTCCTATGGTGATCTTAACCTGTGACCCCTCCCTTGGGTGGGTCAGAGGGGTGGAGGAATGTGGTGATTAATGGAGCGGTGTGGAGCAAAGAGGAGGTGAAGAAAGCAATTCAAATGTCTGTTTAGTGGAACTACACCGTAGCTTCTACCTGCACATGGAAACGGACTGAAACACAACACAGAACGCACTGCAGCTCCTCGGTAGAGACTTCATGAGGAAATGTTGCAGGTGTCCAGTCATTTGTGGCACCCCGACCTACCTCATCTGTTTGCCAGTTAACCTTACATTGCATTGCATTCTGGATACAGCGCTGCTCTGTAGACAATCTATACTGGTTCAGTTAACAGGTAAATAAATAAAGAAATGATTTCAATAAATATACATTTGAAATGAATGTATAAACAGGCATGCTACGGGTGAAGTCATTAAAGGAAAGGAAGAACTTGTCTACTGTTTCTGGGTTTTTTTCTTCATTTTTATCTTTACCCGTGTGTATTCATCAGTCCTATCAGTCAGATATAGAAGCAATTGTCTCGCTGTTTACATCGCTATATGGCATTTGGTAATTTTCCCTTAGTAAAAAAAAAATAACTCAATTGCTATACTATCAAATAACCTCACTGTATAAACTTGGAAACAGCTTAATGATGTCTGTGGAAAAGCAAAGAAGGGTCAATATGTGGCTTTTTTATAAATTACATAATGCTCATACACATAACAAGACTGCAGATACAACACACCAGAGCCGTACTGGGACAGAAATTCAGCCGAGCATTTGAGAGGAGAGGCCTTTTGAAAACATTTTGGAAATTATTATTTTCACAATTACAGTTTTTATGGTATCAAGAGAATATGATGATCTTGAAGTTACAGTTTTTCTGATATGAAGAGAATATGATGATCCTGAGAACCTTTAAGATACCTTAGGATGTCTTGCTGACACATGGCTCCTCCATTTGTATAATTCAATTAAATGTATTTAGTATAACACAAAATCACAAATTAGAAATGATCCTAAGAGGGCTTTACAATCTGTACACATACAACATCCCTGACCTTTGACCTCACATTGGAACAGGAAAAACACAAAAAAAAACAACCCTTTAAACAGGGAGAAAAAGTACAATATACATCATGTGTACAGAATGAACAACATAAGAGTTACAGCACAATCAATGAATATGACAGGAATTATTCATATAATGAGAGTAGTAGGCATGATGAACAACTACCAACAATAACAGCAACAATGGATATAGTAGAATAATAATGACAATAAAAGGGTAACACTTTATAATAACTACATGCTATTTAGCATTAGTAAAGTATGAGTAAAGCATTGTTCCAACATTGTGCCAACATTAACACTCATTAGTATGCAATTCATAAACACAGTTATAAATGTTTCATTCTTGATCTGCGCTCCCTTTCGACTTTTTGGAGTTTTGTGTGACATTTATAAATCATTGTAAGGCATAGATAGTCCTCACTTTAGATGAGGTCACACACAATACTTAAGTAACCACTAGTAACTACCTGAATTAATCAATAATTAAACTAATGAGTCTTAATGTTGGAACAATGCTTTATAAAGGATGAATTAAGTGTTTACTCATACTTAACAAATGCTAAATAGCATGTAGTTATTATAAAGTGTTACCAATAAAAACAGTAATGGTATTGGCAATAGTAATGGCAATGCAACTAATAACAATAGATATTATAGCAGTAGGTGTCAGGCAGGACCAGGGTCCAGATAAAACCATGATCCATGTAAACCTGTGAGGAGAGAAATTACAAAGACTCCGGTAAAGGATCAAAGTTAGTAAAGTGCATTAATGGTGCATGAATTCATACAGAAGGAGATAGAGAAGGATGGGCATCAGCAGGACCATGGTAGGAGGCAGGACGCAGGACCCAGGAGGCAGGACCCAGGAGGCAGGACCCAGGAGGCAGACAAAACCATGATCCAATATAAGCATGTGAAAAGTGCACTGAATCAAAACAAGGAGTCTTCTCGAACTTCCCAATGGCAGCCAATTCCTGCTGTGCTGGTAAGTATTTCACTGTGTTAACATGAATAACTTTAAACTGTTCTTCGTGCACATGCTGTGTTGTTTTTTATTATTTTTTATTCCAAACCACTGCTCATGGCCTAATGAAGTTGTTTGTATGACAGGTTGATGTATTAGACCATCAGATTATATTACAGACAATCAGACAAACATTTGAGATCCATCCATTTGTCCACTAACACATATGGCATATACCGTACTACATTTAACCCCGCTGCTTTCTCTGACAGAGATGTCATAGAGGCCTTTCAAATTGTCATGTTAAAACAGAGAAATAGCCATTCATCCAGACAGCAGCTGTGTCAGCGGAGCTCAGCTCTTTGTCAGTGGCCGCTGACAGTTTTCAGATGTGTTAATGTCAAGACGTCTACTGTGGTGTGCAGAAATAATTAATTTCATTATCAGAACAATGCGTTTAAGATTTCTCAAAAACTAATCCAACCACTAGAAAGGATATTGCAGAGATTCTTTTGAAGTTTTCACATTAGGTTGGATCACTGTCACTCACTGATTTGCTCTGGTGTCGACATTTAGTGAACATGTGTTGCTCTAAAGTAGCCTTGGTTTCAAATTAGAAGCTAAAATCTACTTTTTAAAGGCCTTTATATGATAACTTATACATTATAAAACGTCTTTGGATAATTTCATGTTCGGCAGTTCTAATAGAATACTACACATGTCCTGACAACAGTGCCTCTCAGCCCTTTCAAGAGTAAAACTGTGTTTGAAAGGCAGGACAGGACACTAAATACACTACTATGCATATAAACAGTCCTGCCTGTACCTCTGTAATGCATTTACAGTGATCTGAACTGACAAAAACTGAGTACAATTTAATATGTTTATTATTGCAAGCAATATAGCCATCACCATATTCCACACCATTACCAAATGTCTCATATTTTCTTCACACTGTGCAGCTCTAGTTGACACAAAGAAAGGAACCAGTATCAACACCATCATAATGTAATGCAATCCAGATCCAATGGCACTGAAGTGAAGCCCACGATGCTCACTTCTTGGTCACACTGTTCCAATCCCTATGGCAGTCAGTGTGCCCCCATGTGGGTCACAGGAGATTATATTTGGGCTGTCAAACATATTTGTAGAATTTCTTCTATTGTCTTATTTTTAAAATGGTTGTATTATGATTCATATCCGCAGTACACATGAAGGAGCCTGATTGTCTATATTGTTTTGATGGCCTGTTAACGCCGTCTAAATGTATTTATTTGGTAAATGGTATATGGACTGTACTTGTATATCACTTTTCTAATCTTCTGACCACTCAAAGTGCATTCAGACTGCTGTTAATCATTCACACCCAGTCATACACTGATGAAAAGGGCTACCATGCAAGGTGCCACCTGCTCATCAGGACTATCTCACCGCTCACACCCATTCACACACCACAGGCACAGCCAACAGGAGCAATTTGGGGTTAAGTGTCTCACTCATGGACCAAACCACCACAGGTCTTTGGAGCTGTGGAGAAAATAACCAACAACTGGGGAAGTGATTTATGTATTCATTGACAAACTAGTACATGCACTGTACATCGAATTATCTCTGACATGATTTTAACAGTGGAAATAAAACCGGAACATGACTTTGCTTGCGCCCTGAACACAGCTTGTAAATGACTCCAAGCTAGAGATCAAAAAAGAGGAGAGGAAGCTGGAGAGAGGTGGGAGGAGTAGAGAATTCCAAAGGAAGAAGAAGAAAGGAAAATGATAGCTGGCTGGTGGGAGGATGTTATTTATTGCGACACACCATTTAAACCAATTGGGCGGGAAATAGGAATGTAGGGGTTAATGATCATCAATTTGTCAAAACTGAGGCCCGTGACCTCAAAGCTTTTTAATAGGAGTTCGTCTGACAGGATGGGACCAGACTACATCCGAGGGTCACATTCCAGAATGAGTTGATCAACATCTTCTCCTGCAGAAAGACAAAATGAAACATTTGTTGGTGTGTGGTGAATTGATTTGATCTGCTTTAAAACAAGCATGTTTTTACATTTTACAAGATTAGAGGTCACATGTTATGCAAAGGGTTAGGGTTAAACATATAATTGAATGTGTCCCCAATGTGTTAACAGACCCCTAAAGTGTCAAAAAAGAGCTCCCCCTCTGTCTTTTATGTTATGTTGTTGTAGTTTCTGTTTATCTAGCAAACTGTTTGCCAAGTAAAGTTAGCATGTTCAATTCAATTCAGTTTATTTTGTATAGACCAGAATCACAAATTACAAATTTGCCTCAGAGGGCTTTACAATCTGTACACATACGACATCCCTGACCTTTGACCTCAGATCGGATCAGGAAAAACTCCCCCAAAAAACAGAAAAAAAACTTTCAGAATGTCAATATGTTGTAAGCTATGAATACATTGATCTGAGCGGCTGCTGAAAAGGTTGCCGTCACAGGAAACACTGGAGGCGGGGCTTCTGAGATGCCCTATGTGCCTTAATTAAACATGCAAACACACAAGGCCTAATTTTCATTTATTATTCTGTAAACACACAAATACATTTTTACAAACTCATATTAATATCCTTGTTAGTGATTCTCATAATGTTCTCCCTCACCTTAAGTCTGGAATGCTGTCCCAGCATAGAATGCTTGTCTGCAGTTGACAACCTTGTTATCTGTCTCTCTTCATTATTATATTTAGCTGAAGAGACTTACTACCTCACACACTGTAGACACAGTTGCAGGGAGCAATTCAGAGTCAAATATCTTGCTCAAGGACACATCGACGATGGCAGGCCATGAGCGGGGATCGAACCACCGAAGCTCTAACCACTGACCCACAGATGCCATGTATTCCTCTCTCTAATTCCCTATTTCTTATGATCTGTCATACCAAACCATGGTGGCTCTAAATAATTAATTGAGTTACATTTTTCTCAAACTATCAGCTTCGATGGATGCAAGTCAATGTTACTCTGGTTCCCAACAATTTCCTACCAGCAGCAGTATTTGTTAGCTGGTAGCTTAACTTGTTGGCTAAACTACTCCCCAGATTTACAGAAGACACCGAAGATTTGGCAAAGAAACTGAGTTCCAAATCCAATGCTTTTCGTGCACATTGCAGCTGTCCTTACAAAGTACGTACTGTTGCATGCGGCAAGCATTGCACCTTGAACTTTTACCCCCTTGCTTATATATCAGCTGTCAGAATAGCCAGAGCAACGCATCCTGTCTCACATACTGCAAAACGTGGCCCCATGCCGTAGGACATCCTGATATTTATGGCATGTGCATTTCACATGCAAGGTATTGATACATACCAATTCTTTGTTACTGACATATTAAATAGTACGGTAGTCTGGATATTGTTTTACAAATACACAGAAGTTGTCCGACTCTCTATGAAAGCTCATAAAAAATGTTTATATCATATTTTGGACCAGATCCCCTAAGACCTGTACAGTGTGGATATATGCATTTGCAAAAAAATGGTGGCATGTATGACAGAGCACAGCTTGAATACTTTGAAGTTTGGAAAATAAAGAAATGGCTAAGGCTCCTGGTACTTAACTGATCCATAAGCACTCTGACCACAATAATAACCAACAAGTCTAAATTTCTTGGCCCAGCAGTGGCAGGTAGCAGCAGGCCACCATCTTTGTTTTAATGGGGATATGAGTCACAACTGTGGGGAAATATATTGTATGCAGATTTGTCATTTTCATTCAGATAGTTTGAAGAATCTTTGAGGATCCTGGAAGTACCTTCAGAACAGTGGTTTTATGAAACAAACTTCTGGATCTTTATCTTGAGAAATTAATCCTGAAATGTACTCAAATCTTGTCGCTTAGCTCCGTGATTGGAACCAGAGCTGATTCTAAGCTCAAATTGGCAAAGATTTATGCCCCCATAACCTGGTCAAAACTTTATGTCAGGAACTATGACACAAAAGTGTGCTTATGGAGAAATCATTGGGTAACTACTTATAGCAATGATGTCGGCAGGGCATAGATATGTGGGTCGGTAATCAGGCGGCAGTCTAATTTGCCCCATTCATTTTATTCTCACACCCACCCTACACAGACTTCTTACTCTTGATACTCTAGCAGTTGCTATGATCGTTTAATAAGTACATGGATGGGTTATTGGAGTTAGTTGAAAGCCCAGTCGACTCGGCCCTCGGTATCAGGCGCCGAGGTGCACTGGCCAAGCCACAGTAGTTGGGAGTTGGGAGTGAGAACACTTGAATTCATGGAAGGAAACAGGTTAAAAATGTGACTAATATACCAAAATAAACACCTCTTGCAGATGAAGAAGCTTGTTCCAAACTCTTAATGGTTAATTACAGAAGCTGTGTACCTATGTTAGTGTGGAGGAAAGCTACACATGACAATACTTAATATCAAACTTAAATCTGAAAGACACACTATTTGACTGCCAGGTTATCTCTTAGAATGCCAGCAATGACCATCATAGATGGCCACATAGTATTCAGAAGGAATAACTGGACTGAGTCATGCTGTAAGTGGTGTTCCAACATGATTTAACAGAGGAGAGAGGGTATCTCCTCCTATGTCTCTGTATGCGTGAAGCAAAACAACCAAGTCTCCAACTGAGACTTATAGAGATATCACCAGGCCTGGCATAAAAGATGACAACTCTCCCTTTCCGCACTTTATCAATGTAGCTGACCTTTGCAGACAACCCCTTGCTGAGTGATTAAAGCCAAACCTCAACACAGATTGTTGAGAGCACGGAAATAAAGGCGCCCAGATGTGGAGAGAGAGGAGATGACCCCCCACAGCTCGGATTCCACCATCATTCCCATCCGCGGCTTTCCAGAGCGCCACCACCACATACGAGCATTGAGGTAACCATTCCTCAACTGAAAGAGTGAATACATATATTCTATATTGGACTGGTGTTGTCTGCAGCAATGTTACTCAGCACTCAAGATTTGGCCAGGGAAGACTGAAGAGATTATTGAGGTTACTTCTATTCTACATCATTCTATTCTATGATTATGTGTACTTGGAGTATATATTCTTCACACATAGTTTAAACTGAAATTACAAAACGTGCTGACTGATGGTCGGTATTAGTTGTTTTCTTCTATTAAATAATGATCTGTCCCCTATCCTGGGCATGCCCTTGAAACATCAATTCCGTCACCATATAAATACCATATTTATTTAATATGTTAATATTGATGTCCCTTACCAACATTTCAAACATGTAAGACATATTATATACATATAACATATACCATATGTGTTAAAAGTGAGCAAAATTAACAAAGGATTACAGATATACACACACATAAACACATATCATGAAAACACATGAAAAAATCTGAATATGTATAGGCCTAATATAGGTTATACAAATATCATAATTATATAATTAACGTTAGTGTTGGTAATCTTCATCAAAAACATTTCCGATGAAGTTCTTACATCATGACAGCAATCAATAAATCAAATAAAAAGAAAAGGAACAATTCCAGTATCAGTGGCTGTCACAGGACTGTGAGATCACTTCATTTGGTTTGAATTTAATGATTAGCCCGGATACCTTCCTTTGCACATTCTGCCACTGCACTCATTGCTCATCACCGGAGTCTTCCACAAGCTGCTAGATCAACAGCTGTGAGTAATGATAGCCATGTTAGTAAAGTTCATAATTATAATTTTAGGCAACGGGCACTGTTGCAGACTTTGCTACTTTCTTGCTAGATTTTGAAAAGCTAGTGCAGCTAGCAACTCTTATTGATAAATAGTTGGTAACACTGGGGTGGGTTTTTCATTCATATCATTTCTATTTCTAACATATTCCTTTCTCAAGATGTCCAGCCCTCGCTTTAATGATTATTGAAATATCAATTAGAATGTGTATTGTGAATTCAACCATCAATAACTTTTTGTAAACATTTTATGAAATGCAAAGAGTGAAGGAATATTCACTGAGGTTTACATCTCGTAGAAAACGGATCTTACGTGTATATCAGACATTTAAAAAGCTTTAAAAAGGCCAGGTCCTCAAAAAGAGTTAATTTATTTCTCTTGTTTCTCATTTTTATATTATATTTTATTTTAATATGAGCTGAGAAATTCTGAAACAGAAAACAAAGGGACACAGGCGCAGATTGGCTAAGGTCGGTAGAGGTGCCTAAGCCTCCCCGTTATAATTTACCCTTCATTCCTGTTAAACCTCCCGATAATCCCAGAGTGCCTCTTCTTGGCCCCGGTCCAAGCCCTTTGTAAAAAAACAGACAAAATAAAAAATGGTGGATGGATACCAGCAGTGGAGTGTCACTAGGGTGAGAGATTTATAATGTGAGCGAATGTTACAAACTCCCTCGTAAATCAGCACCAAAGGCTTTCAGGTGGGGAGCTGGCATTTATGCACGAAGACAGAGAGAGAGAGAGAGAGAGAGAGAGAGAGAGAGAGAGAGAGAGAGAGAGAGAGGGAAAAAGGCAGAAAGACTATTTGAATAAGATAAAGTGTTTTGAAGATCTAGTCCTAATCAACAAACAGACAAAAAAAGAGCAGCGTAAAGGTGATGTTCTTTTTTCCCCAACCAAGAACCAAGATGATACTTCCAGTGATTGAGTGAGATTTTTGTCACATTTTATCACCTAATATAACATTGTGAAAATCAGGCACATCTTGTCTCAAAGCAGAACGGGAAAAGGCTATCAATGCATGTGTTACTTCCAGACTAGATTACTGCAACTCCTTATTATCAGGCTGCTCTAATACGTCTCTTAAGTCCCTCCAGTTGATCCAGAATGCTGCAGCTTGTGTATTCACAACAACTAAGAAAAGAGATCACATTACTCCTATGTTAGAGGAATCTCATAGATCCCCACTAGAGAGCTGCGCTCACTAAATGTGGGGCTACTTGTGGTTCCTAGAGTCCTAAAAAGTAGGATGGGAGTCAGAGCCTTCAGTTATCAAGCTCCTCTTTTATGGAACCAGTTTACACTTTCAATCCGGGGGGCAGACACAGTCACCTCATTTAAGAGCAGACTTAAGACTTTCCTCTTTACTAGCGCTTATAGTTCAGGTGTATAGTTAGGACCTAGATATGCTGCTATAGGCTTAGACTGCTGGGGGATATCTTAGAATACACTGAGCTGCTCTCTCCTCTTCTCTCTTTCTTTCTGTAGGAATTAATTTCCCATCAATGCACATTACTAACTTTGCTTCTTTGCCAGAGTCGTTCTGCTTTCTCTCCTTCCAGGTTTCTATGGACCGTGGATATATCTTGATATTGGTTGTGCTGCCTACTGCCGTGGCCCTACCTAACACCTGCTGTTGCATATATATATATATATATATATATATATATATATATATATATATATATATGCATATATCATATGCATTGGCTCTGTCGTAATTCTATTATGTTAATCATTCTGTACATGATATCCATTGCACTCTTGTTCATGAGAGAGATCCCTGTTGCTCTCACTAATGTTTCCCCTTTTTTCTCTTTGAAGAAGAGGTTTTCCTTTTCTAATGTGAGGGTGCTGGGACAGGATGTCTTTATCTATACATATTGTAGATCCCTCTGATGTGATTTTGGGCTATACCAATACTTAGGAGAGCAACATTAAGAGCCTGGCTCATTTTACATTTGTACCATGGTTTTAGTTGTGGAGGACATCTACTCAAATACTGTACATATGCACAAGTTGCTACATTTTTAGCCTACTTTACTTGAGTATTTACATTTTATGCAACTTTATTAACTCATATCCTTTTAATCAAGGGGGGAAATATTGCACTTTTACCATATATTTGTCAATTTTAGATACGCTACTATGAAGACTCAAGGGGATCAAAATATAACTCCCCAAATAATACCAAACTTTTTTGTATTAATAAAAAATGACAGCGTATCTAAAATGAGCTCCAACCAGCTGCATTAGGAAGGAGATAACTAAAGAATGCATATAGTTCAGTTGTGAATGCCAAACATCAGTTATGATGATATATCTATATATATATAGAGAGAGATATGGAGTAGGCAGCTGGTGTTTTGTTCCACACGTCTAAGAAGAAATAAATAATCGGCTTTCTTTTGGTGTACATTGGATTATTACACCCTAAAGTGAATAAAGCAAATACACATGATTTGAGTAATTTGCATATTTAAGAAATGTAGATGACGATATGTTGCAAAAGCAACATTCAGTGTTAAGATTCCCCTCCTAGCGTCACTGATGTACATAAATATATCTAATTTAAAATATATATATATATTTATATAGTAGCTCTCTGATATTACCTCATATTCGAACAGACATAAGATGAAACTCTAAACGACAGTTCATATGAGTTTGTGAAATGGTGAAATTGTGATTGTGACAGGGCTTTATGGGGAGCATGAGAGGGAACCATCACTACCTGAGGAATTAAAACCTAAGACCCTTGGATATTGTTTAAAAAAAACACAAGGCACAGATTGTTACTGATACAAGACAGGCGGAAGTTTTTATTTAAGTAAAGCAAAAATAATGAAATATGCAGGTACAGGAACTGCAGGGGAGGAAGGACTATTGATGGCCAAATGAAAACGACTGAAACCAATAATATTATAAACAATTTGTTTTAAACGTTATTAGTATCCTAGCTAAAAAACACAACAACATCTTTACTCTTCTGTTCAACATAAACAAAGGAGAACTGAAATCATATAATATGAAGGCCGACTTTCAAACTAATGTACAGTATTTCAAATGGAAGTATATCTTCTGTGCCTGCACCACATTGTGAATCAGGATGACATTAGGCAAAGCAAATATTGTAAGCGTCCTTTGAGTGTCTAAAAAAGCGCTATATGAATTCAAACGAAAAAAATATCTTGGTTTGGCTTAAAATAAGTATGTAATGTTTGATGAAACATTGTTATCTACATGAAGCAGTGGTGACCTTTAAGTTATGGAGTACAGGAGGAAAAACAAACCCACGCATAATGTTCATTTATTTAGTTATTTCTCTTATTTTGCACCGCCATATATGTATGGGGTTAACACTGTATAGGCTTATGCGCTGCTGGGGGATGTTTCTAGGATACACTGAGCACCTATCTCATCTATTTTCTCTCTCCTTATGGATGAATTTACATCTCTCCATTGCACCTTATTAACTCTGCTTCCTCCCGGGAGTCTTTGTGACTTCACGTCTCATAGGGTCCACTGGACCTGGAGGTGTCTGATGCCTCCTGCCTCGGCCCGGCTGATGCGGCATGGCCATCGCCCCTGCTGATGCGCCCCGCCCCCCCTCCTCTCTACCTCCTTCTGTTTCATGGATTATTGAGGTCCATTCATACATTCTGTCATATTCATTAAATGTGTTGTAACTCTGTAATTATGTTCATTCTGAACACATGACATCTATTGCATCTTTCCATCCGGGAAGAGGGATCCTCCTCTGTTGCTCTCCTGAAGGTTTCTTCCCTTTCTTCCCTGTGAAAGGTTATTTTTGGGGAGTTTTTCCTGATTCGATGTGAGGTCCTGGGACAGGGATGTCGTATGTGTACAGATTGTAAAGCCCTCTGAGGGAAATTTGTAATTTGTGATATTGGGCTATACAAAATAAACTGAATTGAATTGAATGTATATGCTCTCATGCTCCCTATTTGTCATACAGGGGTGGCTCAAGTTGGTTTCAGATTTTTTGATTTGTATTCTGTAAATCTCTGAAGCTTGAAAATACCTTGAGCGAAAGCCTGTAAATTGCTATATGAATACAATTATTAGTATTACTACACTAAAAGGCTACTTATCGCCATGCTCTTATGGTCAATGAAAAGATAAGTAGTAACACACTGCCTAACAGGCACATAGTGAAAAGGAACCCTGTGTTTGTGTCACTAGAACCCTGTCAGTAGAACGTCCCCCATACCGGGATACAGTCCCATCTGTGCGGAGTGCAGCACGTCCCGACCGACTGCTGAATGGGCTGAATGGGCTGAATGGGGTGGCATTCGGCAGCCCGACGTGCTGCTGCACCTGGGCCTGCGAGTAGCTGACGTTAGCAACTGCTCAAAGGAAAAAAGAAAGGAAAGACAAACATAACATTTGAAAAAGTTGAATTGGATTTACAATTTGCTAATTATAAACTCAAACAGAATTTCAATAATGGATTTTTTTCAAAGAGAGAAAAATTAATTTATGAATGGTGATAATATAAATGAGTTTTGGTAATGGTTGATTTCAAGCAATTCCTCTTTTTTACATTTGGTCTCCGTGTGAAGTGAACAAACCAGAATAACCAGATTAACGTGAGGCGAAAATGTGTTTGCTGTTTAATGTGAACACACCATGAAGGCTGAGTAAATTTGCTGTGATCACTCCTCCCTCACTCATTCTTTCCACATTACATCTATTTGATCCTTTGCCATGAGGTCACATATAAAGAGCTTTTTGTTGCAGGCCAGCTGTAAATACTTGAATAAATACACAGACCTTGTTGTGGTCTGCTCTGATGCCTTTCTCAAGCATACTCATTAAACTGGAGTGTGCTGCCTGAAAGCTGCTCCTTGGACCTGCTAAGTGATGCAGGTGGTTTGCTTTAATATGCTAACTTTTTTTCTTCTTTTTCTCCTGTAAATCCCTTTTAACACCTGCTAAATATTAAAGTGTTTTATCTTAACATTAGACTGCCTCCGTCCTGAACTGCTAAAAAAGTTATCTTGTGTTTTAGGGTACTTAACAGAAACACTGCCTTCAAAGTCAGATGCAGATTTTTCCATTCCTTTTTGCTCTACCATATCTGTACATCTTCAGTGCATGACCACAAGATATCAAAGCTATACTTCAGATTAGTAAGAATCTTTACAGAAAATGATGGCCTATCTTCTGTCTTTTTTTAACACATTATTGCATTTGTATAACAAAGAACAGAGAATGTCTTAATGTCAATTAAGTTGTAACATGGCAGCCACACATTGAGATTATATTATGATTGGGGCATTATGACAGATTAGACCAAGTCTGTTTTAATCAAGGTCAGTCAATAAATCTAAGGGATGCCATTCGATCAAATCTAAGGTTTCAAACATCTTTTTTGGCCTGAGCAGTTGTGATGTCCAAATAACCGTGTGCCTAAGTGAAAAATATCTCTCTCTGTGTGTGTGTGTGTGTGTGTGTGTGTGTGTATGTGTGTGTGTTCTTCGCATATCTGTAGAACCGTTCATCCGGTCTACTCCACAAGGCGGTTTTATTGCGACCCATAAACAGTGCTCTTAGTTGAGTCCTACAGGAACTGTCGCTAAAGAAAATCAGTGTTGAGATTCTCTTACGGTCTTAACTGATGTTTTTGTTGAAATTCTCATTTCATACTGAAAACAATCAACAATGTATCAAATGCTGTGACAAAAGTACAAAGTAAAAATCTGGTATCTCTGGCTGTTGTAGGACTGTAATAAGCCCGTCCAATCATTTCATTCGGCTCACATACAATGACTACCTGCCTGTGCGTATTCTAACACTGCACTCATTGCTTATCACCGGAGTCTTCCACAAGCTACTAGCTAGAGTACTAATAGCAGCTATGTTCATTTGATATGTTTATATTGATCATTTTGGGCAACTTTCTTGCTAGAAAAAAAAATGCTGCCTCTTTTGTTTCTTTGGAGTTGGCCAACAAATTCATACACACATTCATGGGAGCAAATTGAACAACTCAACATGTGGACTGAAGGAGGCTGGGATCGAACCGCAGCGACCCGCCTTACCTCTAACCACAGCCGCCCATCACATGTACAATTTGATCATAAAAGAAAAAACAACTCTTTTTAGGTAGCTTTAGTTAACCAAACTAGATGTCTCCCTGTGGCAGCGTTGATGTAGTTCTGACATCCAGTGGGAAAGCTATGCTTTTAAAGTAGCTTCCCTTATGTGAATGTACCGTAGTTGCTTTGTTTTTAATTTGATATTAATATTAATATTGTGTAAATCAGAAACATTTGATGGTTAGTAGCCTGTGAAGTAGCCTGTGTAACTATAGTTAGCAGGGGTTAGAAAAAGGACCCCAACCCTGGACCTTCTTCTTTTTGGGCTGTTGGTTATGTAAAAATCAAATCCCCGCTTTGACAAGAAGAAACTTATTAGCAGGAAAAGTCTGCTTTTGAGTAGCCGGAGAAAGCCAAGAGGGATGCATGTGAAAGGAGGGTGAAACAGATATCTCTTAGCCAGTGAGAGAGGGAGCAGTGAGAGGCTAACGCTAATCCACTTATTAAGGCAACAACTGCAAGCCCGGAAACCTGGGCCAGATATTAATACCTAATCATGAGTTAATTAAAGGAGGGTTAGTTAGCGCCTAATCCACTGTGATGGGGGGTGATAGTGGCGGGGAGCTACAGAGTGTCCTGAGGGGGCGAGGGGGTTGTCTATAGTGCTAACGCTAGGTGCTAACACAAGAGATGTTGGACTGGAGATATAATTAACTTAAAGGTGCCATTGTTGCATTTAGGTTTTAGGACTATTTGAGAAGGAATACATTATCACATTAGGCATTTTTCAGGTGGGAGAGATGATTAATGTACCATAAGGCCAGGATATTATCGTTCAGGTGGAACTACATGATCACACTCATTTCAATCCAGCCTTAAAGTGCACTATTTTTTCATAAATGAATTTTTCATAAATGAATGTGAAATCTGTTTAAGTGTTTCAGTTGTTAGAGTCTCCCTAATGGCCACTGGACATTAAGTATGACTTTTGAAATGGGGAATTTACTGAGGTCCAAACTTAAACTGCACCTGAGCCATAAAGATTCAATTCAATTCAGTTTATTTTGTATAGCCCAATATCACAAATTACAAATTTGCCTCAGAGGGCTTTACAATCTGTACACATACGACATCCCTGTCCCAGGACCTCACATCGGATCAGGAAAAACTCCCCAAAAATAACCTTTGACAGGGAAAAAAGGGAAGAAACCTTCAGGAGAGCAACAGAGGAGGATCCCTCTCCCCGGATGGACAGATACAATAGATGTCATGTGTTCAGAATGAACAGCATTACAGAGGTGCATAAACACATTTAATGAATATGACAGAATGTATGAATGGACCTCAATAATCCATGAAACAGAAGGAGGTAGAGAGGAGGGGGGGCGAGGCGCATCAGCAGGGGCTTTCCCAAAAACTCCCCAAAAATAACCTTTCACAGGGAAAAAAAGGATCTGATCTAACAGATCCCAAATGTCACCGGCATACTTATGGACACAAACCCACATCTGAGCCCAACAGACTCATTCTAACTGAACCCTGTTACTGCCAAAATTATGTCCATAACCCAACCAGCACGTGGGCCCTACAGACAAGATCTAACTGAACCCAACCGTTACTGCCAACATCAGGGCCCTTTACTACTTGAGGTTTTAGCTACATATTGGCCCAAACTAAAACTAATCCCTGATGTTATGGTAAAACAAGACGGATGGCTCAACTAGCAGAACTGCAGTGTGGGTAGACAGGCTGGGGGAGGAGAAAGGAGTGCAGTGTCTATATATATATTTTTTTACTTCGAGGATGAATATTTCTTTAAATGGTGCCTTTGAAACCACAATAACAGTCTCTATGCAAAGTTTGACTTTGATGAAGTGAACTAAAACATTTTTAGCTATTCGTTTAGTAGGCATATTTCCATTTTAGCATTTTAGCACTATTTATTTCACTTTATATTACTAGTGGTGTTCAATACATCCACATACAGCAGTAACATGCAATAAATAAACCAAAATAATGCTTTGTGCCCTCAAATCAATATTGGCAGATGAAATGTGTTTTTTTCATTACTTTGTCCAAATGTCCGCCGTTCTCGGCCCAATTTCTGTCTAAGACCCTCCTTTTAATCGTGCGAGGCTATGGGAGCCATCTAAAGTCATCCAAATAAGACTGACAGCACTTTTAGCCACATAAAATTAATCAAGTACCAAGTTTTGTGATGCTTATTATTAGATCATCTGAGACCAAAACTAACCTAACTTGGTTTCCCTGAGTCAAAGACGCCCCCAAAACAAAAACAAGCAACTGAAAGGCTCAGATTGTTCTAATATGTGTATTATAACAAATAATACATTAAATAAATGTAATTTTCTGTTACATGCCATTAATCCTTATAACATTACATGTTCTATGATGTATATTTGTCCTGTTAATATTTTGAGACTTTCTATGCATTTGGTAAAACTGGGCACTTTCAGCCCCCGAGACACATAGAGCATTTATGAGTGCATTTTGGACCGTTTAGAAGCATAGACTAACTTTTTTTTAAAACCCACCTGGACCCTTTTTTTTAAAGATGGCTGAATATATAGATGATTTCAACAATGTGGCTGCGACGCAGGATTTCAGAACTACACTTCACCGAGCAAACCGACAGACGGGGTCAAGTGAAAGGTAAAGAAAAAGGTTTTCGTCTCAGGTCCTTTCAATAATAATAATTAAATTCAGTTTATTTTACATACCACACATTACAAATTTGCTATAGGGCTTTACAATCTGTACACATACGACATCCCTGTCCCAGGACATCACATCGGATCAGGAAAAACACCCCAATAATCTGAGCGTCAGTGGCACAAACAACTGTACATTGATGTCCCAAAGGAGTATATTGCAGTCTGTAGCATTCTCCCTCGATACCGGACCAATTGAACAAGTTGCTTTCCCCTTAGTGGCTGAGACACAAACACATGGGGAAGTAGGGTTCAGGTCGAATAATATCCAGAAGTTAGCTTTTTTTTATTCCTGAGAAAAGAGCAGGCTCAGCCTCCCTTCTACACGTCTCTGTGATGTTTGTGTGTCTCCACTCTCTACTCTTCTTCCAACATTTCCTTTTGCCTCCATCCACCTTCTTCTCCTCTCCTATTCATGTATGTGTCTCTTCTCCTTTCATCATCCTTCACATTGTTATGTCTTTCCCTGTCCCCTATTTTTCACCACTATTCTCTTTTGTCTTTTCACCCTCCTGGTCAATTTGTGTCCTTCTCCCCTGTCTCACCCTCATCCTCTGCAACTTAGTCCGCCTCCACCAGTAGGAAAGGAAGCAAGGTTCTCCCTTGCTTCCTTTCCTACTCCCACCTCCTCTTCCTCTTTTTTCCTCTCGTCCTCTTGGATGTGTGTTTAGAGACAGAGTCAAATCATCACCTCTCAACTCCCTCTTGTGGCGCTGCTCTCATTCATGACTCACACACACACACACACACACACACACACACGCACACACACACACACACAAAGGTAAACTTGCATAGACACAAGTTATACACACACTCTCCCCTCCATTGTAATGGGGATGTTGAACAATAAAAGAGGAGTTTCAGATGCGTTAGCAGGAGTGTGAACATTAGCATTTAAAAGGAGCTGAATTAGCCATCGCGCTACAATCTCCAGCAAATGAGTTTGGATGTCGGGCTAACGTGGCTTTTATCGAGGGACAGGTTTACTGCAGAGGAATAAGAGGAAGGTGCGGCGGCAGAAAGAGAAGCGAAGGCTTCAGAGTCCAAACACTATTCAAATGCAGCTGCTGCTAGAAAAGACATGGCAGATTTTCCTTCACAACAATCCCCAGTGGGCCTGGACGTGGCATTATGTTTAATTTAAGACATGTAGCCAGCAAAAGAAGTTCCCTGAACCCTGCCAACTCACTCGTTAGCTCCCACAAATAAGAGAATCAAGGAGGGAGATGCTAATCCCGGTGAGAGGAGAAGAATGGAGATATTGCGGTAGTTCGGGGGTGATACAAGGTGAGAGTGAGGGGTCAGCGAACCTCGGCTACCCAGAAATGACAGACACGTCACACAGAGAGAGTAAACAGATGTAAATTGGATGGTGGCAGCAGTCTAAAGGCCAATGTTCTTCCTCTCTCGTCTTCATTTCCCCTCGCTCTCCCTTAAGGTTGAGATTCATTCGCCTGTTATCTCTTTAATCTAAATCAGCCATATTAATGACATGCATACTCATGCCGAATGGTTTGTGCAATGTCAAATGCAGTGCAAACATCTGAACATGCTCAGTGTGTAAATGAACACAGGGGTCGTGACAAACAAACAATAAAGCCAATGATATTAGGAATGTGAATGTTTTATGCATACATGCTGTGCACTTGCTGGTATACAGTTTCCACTTCACAGCTCACACTTTGCATGAGACAGAGGAGAAATACTGCTCAACCTCCGGATCCACACTGTACATGTAGAGGTGAAGTAACACCACTTAAGCCCCTATGGGGAAAGTAAGGAAATATTACACTGACATAATTATAACATTGTACTCCGGTGCTACTCCAGGGTCCGGATGAACTCACTATTACATATTAATGAATCCTCTCAATAACTATTTGTATGTTACATTTTCTAACTATCTCTACATCCTACACAGGAGCTATACTTGCAGCATATGTCCAGTTATCTTCCCTCTGACTCATCATTAGAACCAGACGTGGCTCTGGTGACGCTGCTGCTGTGAATAATCCTGTTGTTGATGATCGACTAGATATAAAACGGCAACAATTTGGATTATTAAATGATCTTTTAAATCATTCCATTATAGAAAAAAATGCTAACCATTTACTGAGAACAGATGATACATGGCACATATTCCCTGAACAGATTCAGGGATTAATACCTCATCCTTTACTTCGGATTTAACTGGCATTAAAACTTAATACAACTAAATAGAAATACATCTATAATTCAAGATTTTAAAATCATTAGGCTATATTTCAACAGTAGCTTCCCTTAATTTGCCAGAAACATCATGGAAACACAACCTCCATAATACATTAATCTTAGAAGTAATATTTTCAAAATAAAATATCAACACTTTTACAGTTCTTCATGTTCATGACATTTAAGACATATTGACTTAAAGGCCATGTAGGTGATCCCAGATGGGCACAAAGTCACATGACTACAGTACTGGAGCCAATTCACTGAGACTGACACATGGCCCACATTGTCCCAAGAGCCTTTCAAATGTCTGTATCTTCCGGGAAACTAAACACGTATAGGGTTAAAGTCACACTATATTTCACAATAATAACAATATGTCATATTCAATATGTCATATTCAATTCCATTCCATTATCTGAACCGCTTATCCTATCATTTTATTCATTTTCCTAAGTTAGGACATGTACGGTTCTAGTACAAACCAAAACTGAAGAAAAAGTTCAAAAGAAGAACAAATCAATTATATGAATTTACCATTGTCACAGAGGCCATTTCCCAAAACAAAAAATAAATATCCTAAATGTTATATAAATATGATCTACTACACTACTTAAAATAATTAATACGTTTATGAACCCAATAACTCACTGTTCAGTACCATAGACACGGAGCCGGGATATAGAAACGTGATGTACTGATTTGTGGTCACTATTGGTCTCTCCATCCGTCCATCCTCACTTCACATGAAGCGGGACGAAGGCAGCCCGAGGCTGATGGAGGAGGAGGAGGAGGAGGAGGAGGAGGAGGAGGAGGAGCTGCAGGTCATTAGCTGTAGCCCAGGATTAGCCTGAGCGGCTAGCTGCAGCTCGGATGAGGCTAATTAGATCTGTCTATCTGAACACATCCATCTTCTGCTCATCCCTCCTCCCTCGCTTCCCCCTCTCCAAATAAATTGCTCTTTATTACTCTATCATTCAGGTTATTGCCTATGAAATAATGAGACACTCCTGGTCAGGGCCAGCATAATTGATTTTTTTTCCTTCTTTTGGTTCATGTGTGTGTGCGCGCGTGTGTGTGTTCAAGCTATTGTTATTATTAGCTGGCCAGGGATTACTGAGAGAATTAGCTGGTGGGAATGATAGATGTAGAAACAAAAGCAAAACCAAGATTGCACATTCTCAGACAACTCTTGCAAAAATCGATATAAAAAATATATAGAAACCTATATGGGCTTTTCAGCAAAAATTCAAACCTTTTCTCACATGACATGCATGTGTAGAGTACAGATTCTTATTTGAAATATGTTGGGCGTGGACAAAGCGTGTCGCCTTAGCTGAATTATGAACTTCTCAAATATCAATATCCCTTTATTGATCCTTCTACTCTCACTCTCACACACAGCCACTGAGATCACAGACGATACAAGAGGGCTGAGGAAGAAGGAGGGGCTGCAGTATAAATGTTTCATTCCTCCTGAATGGCAGGTTAAGTGAGGATACGATAATACAGCCGACAGTAATGGCAACTTTAATTTCCTTTTCCTATTGTGGAGATTTATGTGGAGAAATTAAATTCCAGCAGCTCGCAGGCCTCAATAATCATTATACAGTGCAGAGAGTGAAGAGAAAATGGAAACAGTTTTCATGGTGACAATATATAAAAGAAGCAGGTTAAGCACCAGGGGAAAGAGAAGGTAATCTGTGAGTGCTTAATAAACACAAAAGACACAATACAGATGTTCAAAAAGTCTCATAGCATTGAGCAACATTGGTTCATAAAAGAGCTGAGGGATATCATGAGCTCAGACAAGAGCCGCCGAGTGCTGAAAGCAGCCGCGATGCTGACACCACCCAATTAAACTCTCCATTTCAAATCAGCTTTAAAGTGAAACGTTGCTGCATGACATAATCACAGTGATCACTATTACATTAATTTTTTTTTTGAAGCAATGGTAGGGGTGGCAGAGCAGCTCACTCAAAGAAATATACAGTCAACATACAACAACATATACAGCTGTGTCAATCACACTGACTGTATGTAAAGGTGGATGTAGCCACTGGGACATCAGCCATTGGTTTGTGGAGCTAAGGAAGCTAAATTAGATTTTTTTCATCAACTTAAAACTGGTTAAAGTTGCGAGAAAAAAGCAGACAACTCCCAGACTGGCGAAAGCACTTTGTATTAAATGAATGTAATCACCACAATCAGGCCTTTCAAAAGCCAAGTGGATTAGCATAGTAATAATCAACTTCAGGCCAATTTGGGCCTTTGACCAACTGCAAACTTGACATAACAGACAGGTTGCACACACACAATATTGGACAACTATGCTCTGATAATAAAGAAGAAAGATCAATAAAACGTTTCTCATTTCCATTTTGGCAAGAAAAATAGTACACACAACCAACTGCCAGCAATTATGTTTTTGTCCTTTTTGCTTGGGAATAATATTGGGAATATAGGTCTCTAAACTTGTCCCGACGTTTAAGGCGGTTCATGTTTTACTTCAACGGGACTAATTAGTTATGGATATGCTGCCTTTCGGCATCCGGACTAGCGTTTTCTATTTGGCCACCACAGCAGGCAGAGCCCAGTCACGAAGCTCTGAACTGATGTGACTAATGATAAATGTGAGGATAGTGCTGTTTCTGACCACGGACACTGTGTGGGTGATGAAGGAGATGTCGGTCTGACGCCGTGCTGTGCATACAGGGGGTTAAACTGCCGCATTCAGCTTGGCTGCCCATCCCTCATTTATTAAAACCAAACCTTATCAGATGACAAGCGTCATTGAAGTTTGACATTGATAGAATAATCTGCACTCACAGCAGCTGCCTCACAGAGTGTGTGTAGGTGTGTGTGCGTGTGTGTGTGTGTGTGTGTGTGTGTGTGTAAACTCAGTGCGAAACAACTCTGAGTCCAGTAATATTTAAAAAAGAAAGCATCTGACGAGAGTTGCATTCAAAATGGCTCCTACTACTTCAAGAACTACAACTACTAGTGTATTTTCTATGTACCTGACAGAACAAAGGACTTGCAAGAAAAAAGGGAGGAGGCGGTTTCTTTAGAGGTGACTGTGACTCAGTGGAAGAGCAGGGTTGTCCTCCAATCAGGATCGCTGGTTAAATCCCAGGCTGCGCTAGTCCAAATATCATGGGATGGGAATCCATTTAGTTGTTCAGAGATTAAGTGTGTGGCAATGTGGTGGTCCAACCAACCACTATTAACATTGCTTGATGGAGGCAACTAGCAGGGCTACAAAACCCTTTTAGCATCCACACAGCTGTATGCTGACAATACTTTGATGCACAACTCAAACAGCTGATTAGATCCTTTCCCTCATCCTCTTCTGTAATTGTCTTGCACAGCACATTCGTCATTTTCTCTGTGCTTTTCTCAGCCAGGTCAACATGGTGTAATGATGCAAGCTCGACGCAAGCTGATGAACGCACAATTAAATTAGAGGCAGAGAGACCAAGAGCAGTGGAGAGAAGAGAGTTTAAAACAATAAAGGGAATAAATAAAAGGGGCCTCACCCTCAGGAAAATGTCCCTCTTAATATTCATTAACAGAGAACGGTGGGGAGTCTGTGAGACTTCCCTCCCCGACATGAACACAGGGATTGAAATATTTAAGAGATGATGTAGGGCAATCTCCAGGGAAACACTTCAGACAGATATGTCTCTGTACCCAAACTTTTGTCATAATTTTACTTTGTAACAGACACTTATGTTTTGGCACGACTTGGTGTCTTTCTTAGTGTACGTGACACGTGGACAGTTTACCTTTTACACCCCAAACTGCAATGAAAAGCTGAAGCCATTCCTCTCCACATATAGCTCTATTTAAAGCATGCTGCTGGACATCTCTTACTGAAGACAAAAGTGCTAGAATAAAAGGATATTCAGGCATAATTCATTCTAAAAGAAATTCCATTCAACTGATGACATCGTGGATGAATGGGCTTACTGAGAAGAATGTTTGGGGACTGGAGAGTGTGCGGAGGAGACTGCAGGCTACATCAAGTGAAATGATTGAAAGGAAAGCCTGAGTCTGTATGTGACAGATATATGACCATGATGTCGAATCCCTACTCATGATCATTCTGCAGATGGCTCCAATGCTACATGTCCTAACACAAAAGAGGTGGATGGAACAAACAACGTACTAATGATTTGACCATTGTTAAGGGCAATGTAAACTCCCAGCTTTTCTTCAGGTGTTTCTGAAACATTTTAAATGCCCATCTCACTGGAAAGTTATGCTTCTGTTTCTACAACAGAGTCTGAGAGACACTCCATTGTGTAGCTGCCGCCATTTTGTCCAGACGAAACATGATCCCCAGACGATTAAAGACATAATGATGGCGCTGTGCTGTGCTTCTTTAAAATGTGTTAATTGTCAGCCAGGCAATGGACCGTAACTTTTGTTCAACTCTCCTAGTGGCTTTTTCTGTTACTTTTTTCCCGATTGTAACAGAGAGCCACGCACAGTGGACTGGGGCCATTGTTCACTCTAAGCGATCAGCTGATTGTGCTGAGTGAACCGCTGCTGCTGCGAGGCCTGAAATCTCAGAGGAACAACGGAGAAGACGTCGCAGTTGCAAAGCTGCTGCTAAGTTAAAGGCGAAGAGGAGAAAATATAATCCATCGGTACCGGCAATTTTATTGGGGAATGTGATGTTCCTGGCCAATAAGGCGGATGAGCTTGACAAAAGACGCAGAGGGAGTACTGTAACTGCAGCATCATGTGCTTCAGGAGGAGTAAGGACGAGGCTGGATCCAAATTCCAGCAGAACAACGTGTGGGAGGTGTGGACCGGGATGCAGCGGATAACTGGCTTCAAGGTTTGAGTGAGAAGCTGCCGGCGGTGGGGGTCAACGCGTCCACCGTCTCCTGGATCACTGACTACCTCACAGGCAGACCACAGTATGTCCGACTGGGCCGTGTGCTGTCTGGGACGGTGGTCAGTGATGTTGGAGCCCCACAGCGAACTGTTCTGTCTCCTTCTTGTTCACCCTGTACACCACTGACTTCCAGTACAACTCAGGGTCATGCCATCTGCAGAAGTTCTCTGATGACTCTGCAGTGGTCGGACGTATAGGAGGGTGGAGTACAGGGCAGTCGTGGATGACTTTGTGGACTGGGCCGGTAGAAATCACCTGCTTCTGAATGTGGCCAAGACCAGAGCGATGGTGGTGGACTTCAGGAGGAAGGCGACGACTCCACAACCGTTGAGAATTCTGGTAGAGGATGTGGACATGGTGGAGGAGTTCAATTTCCTGGGTGTCTCTATCGACAGCAGACTGAACTGGAAGGCCAACATCAACGCTGTGTAAAAGAGTCAACTCTTTTTCTTGAGGAAACTTGGACCCTTCGATGTGTGCTCTGAGATGTTGGAGATGTTCTACCAGTCTGTTGGACCAGTGCTCTGAGATGTTGGAGATGTTCTACCAGTCTGTTGGACCAGTTCTCTATACTTCTCCGTAGTCTGCTGGGGAGCCAGAGACACCAGCAGACTCACTAAACTGGTGAGGAAGGCCAGCTCCATCATTGTCTGCAAACAAGACTATAAGGAACAGGTGGTGGAGAGGAGGACACTGAAGAAATGTCTGTCCATATTGGATAACCCGGACCACCCTCTCCACCATCTGTCACAAGGACAGATACAGGAGAACATAGACTTTCTAATAAATCACCTCTGGCCAAATCAATCCCTCAATTATATTACCATTACACTGTTGTTTATTTGGCTACATCTTTGCACTACTGTTTGTTTGTTTTGTTTTGTTAGTTAACATAATATTATGCAGGTAAAGCATGAAATGTCTGGACAACAAATGGATAGATTGACATGGTAGAGACATAAAAAGGCTTTTTCCCGGTGTCATGGACAGGTCAAAGTAAAATAAAGTATCATGACACCTACTGCTCCAAACTTTGTTTAATTCTGACAATAATTCAATTCAGTTTATCAGTGGTGACAATGGCACACACACTGCCACGAAGTTAGGAGTGTGCTGGGCTCAGCCCTGATGACATGAATGTTGTATGTTTTTGTGCATCACACCTTTTGCGAGAGCTGATAACATAGGGCTCATCTGAGAAACCTTGGCTGAAAAAGAATGGAAGAAAGAATGCGTTTTGATGAGTGCCTCTTTTCTCACGTTTCTCGCGACGGTACGAACCACAGCAAACATGACCATGAGCCCGGATGCTGGCGCGCTGCAAAGTTTCAACTGAAAACATGAGCTAAAGCCATTGAATGGATGACTTCTGGAGTAATCACGCAAACAGCTCTTCACACTCAAGGGCAAGGCCATGCAATCACGATATTCTGACACTTTGAACAAGCAACAAAAGCGGTGCACAGAAAAGCATCTCGCACACGGCAGGTGTGAATGGCTTTTGAGAGCGGCTCTTGTGAAAGGCTGTCAATACCACCCTGGAAAGATAAGAGTTTCATTCAATTGTCTACATAATCCTGTTGGCTATGGCTGAACCACATGCGACATCGCTGCATCCTTCTATATGTAGCAGAAAACAGGGTGTGAATCAAACAACTAGATGGATCTAGATGGATATATGGCGCATTACCTTTTGCTTCCCACAAGAACAGTATACTCACAGTTTCTAGCAATTTAAAGGTCCCAAAAAAGTATCAATACGTCCTTAATGTGTGGCATTTCCTGTTGAAACCAGATATTGATGTGGGCAATAGCAAAATATTGAGATCAATCTAAAGTGTCAGACAACCATGAGCTATACCAAATGTAAATGGTACATTCTTAGGCTCTGGCAATAGTAGGATGAGCTAATGTTAATTGAATAGGAGCCACACTCTCATTCAAAAGGGTTACTTCCTCAAACTAAAGACAGAAAAGAGGTGGGAAGAGTAAATCAGGCCTACATGTGTGTTGACTCAGAGGAGACTAAATAAAAAGGTGATTACATATTTGAAAGCAATACACAATGTGTGAGAGCCTTAGTGCATTATATGCTCTTATATCTTTATATTTGGAATTGTCACCTAGGTCCGAATATTGTGGTTTTTATTACATGAATTAGGATTTTTCCACAACAAATTGATGCATAACAATTAACAAGAGTGAAGTAAATTGTTTGCTGCTCAAAATTTAGGGGAGAACCATATTTAACATAAACAATAAGATAACTATGGTCTTGCGATTGAATCCAAACAAAACTCTGTATTCTTAATTTTTGAGCTGTTGATTATTTTTGGTGGTGGGATTGAAGGTATTAATTAGGAGAATTTGGCTTTAATACAATCAAACAAGTCAAGTGCGTGCACCAACAAAAGCAGCCGTATACTCCCTGTTTACTCCATGGGATTGGAATGACTGCCAGTAGCAGTGTGGGTCACAATGCAATCCTTTCTAAAATGTCTGGTTAAGTTAGCAGCTCCTGGCTCACAGTTTCAAGCTCAACAACATGTTCAGTTTCCAAACGCATGGCCTGAGGAGCTGTCAAAATGAATCTAAACACCTGTTACTGCACACATCCTGTGTCGTGAGTCAGTGACCTTAAACAGGTCACTGACTAATGATGCTCTACATACTCTTCCACTGTAACGTCTGTGGTGTGAGCCACTTCAGACTTTGACACCCTTTTTTTCTCTTAGCTGCTCCTCTTTAACTCTTCACTTTCACCCTGCTTTTTATCTCAACTGACGTTTTGGAAACATTGTCGCCGGCTCGATTTCGCCGCAATCATCAGATTTGCGTTCGCACCTTGGGGCCCACTTAGTAACCACCCACTTAGCAATGTAAACCCTAATCAGCGCCTAACCCCTCCCAGCACTCTCACACACTGACACACACTAACACATGCATACACACACAGAGTCATTTTCTCACCTGCTAATACCACAAAGAGGACGTTAGCCAACAGCAGCACTGATACTCATCAAGCCTACAGCCTCTCTAACCACACACACACACACACACACACACGCACAGTGTACACACACTCACAAGGACATTCATGCACAAACACACATTCCATCACAAACATAGATGCATTTACTCTTTACTTCTTGCTTGCCACATTACATACATCTCCCCCATACAGGTATGATGCAACTCATTGACTGCAGTTGATCAATTGGGGGTTGATAAATTGAAGGCTCTTTCTTTTAGGTAAATCCACTTCCCAGGATGGACACTGAAACAGACGTAATAAGGTCATACCCGTTGTAAAGTACATTAATAGCTAATGATCTTATGGGCCCCTGGATGCAGAAGATGGCCATACGAGCCAGGTTATTGTATCTGTTTTGCACTTGGAAGTCAAACTTTTTTGCTTCATTGCTGCTGAACAACTTTCATATGAACGTGCGCACGCATGCACGCACGCACGCACACACACACACACACACACACACAAACACACGCACACAAACACACTGCAACAGCGCCATCCATGAAAGGTTTTACCAGAAACAATAGCTTTGACTGATGGATATGATTGACATAGCAAGCTTTTAAAGGACAGCTACAAGTGATCAATCCTTTTGTTTAAAGACTGTGGTGGCTGAGGGCGTGGTTAGCCTCAGCTGCGGAGGGGTGTGGGGGAGTGGTTCAGGGAATAGGTGCGGGGAATCAAGGCCTGAGTGGCTCTGCCCTATATGTGGGGCATACAGTTGGAGGCACGAGAGAGGGGAGAGCAGAGGGACAGTCTGCAACTAAATAAAGGATATTGCAAAATATACCCTAAGTGTGCTCATTCCTTGGTGCTGGGGGAACCTGCATGTGACAGCCAGGAGCTTGTTACAAAGACGTTTCATGAGGCCCCTCAACATTTTGCTGTTGAGGCTTTAAGGTGGTCTCAAGTGTAAATCAAAGGGTGTCTGACCCCCCTAGACCCCACAAGACATCGCACAAGTTGGGTACTGACTTAAACCTTCCTAATATAATCAGACAGAACTATGTGGGTGTGTTTTTAATTTGAGGTCCGCATGTGCTGAAGAAGAGGGCACTGTCAGAATGAGAGAAACGGAAACAGAAACCCAAAAAGGCTGCTGCTAAAGTGAGCTCTGGTTTAAAGTGCACCGCCTTAAAAATGCATTTGTAGCTTGAGGACACATTTGTCAGGGCCTGCTCTTAAGCGACACCACAGGGATAGTTTCTGTCGGACGTTGTGAAGCGTCAGCCCGTAGGTGGACCCTGGCATTAAAGGCTTTGTGGCTACAGCTTGAGGGAACGGATGTAATTCCTGCCCTCCATGCCCTAACTTCCTTCTTCTATAACTGTTCTATAGTTCTCGATATCAAATGATAAAGAGATTGTGGACTTCTTTCAACACAATTGTCCTTGTAATCTTTTGACTGGCTGCCAGGCGTAATGTAACTTCAATCCAGGCTGTCCAGTGATCCTCCTTATGCCACATGTCTAAGTAGACATGTTCAGTGTGTATGAAAGCGGTGCTTAAGGATGATGTCCATGACCTCTGCAGAGTTCAGCCACATGCTCGGCTGCTTTGCTGCCTCATGTATATGATATGTGATGCCCATTTAAATATTTACAGGATGGTCAACTTCTGCTCTAATTGGCAAACCAGTTTGTTTCTGTACACACACACACACACACACACACACACACACACACACACACACACACACACATGAGTGTATCATGGGGTTGGTTTCACAGTGCCATTGTCTGGAGACTTCCTCAGCTATGAATGTTTGATTGATATATATGTTCAAAGGAAAAGTGTTTCCCTCCATAATTCAGCGGCAGGCCTGAGGATGTGAGGAGTGGTGACTGGGAGGAGAGAACAGCATCCATTTGCAAATTTCTATCATTTATGGACCTCCATACTCAAATGCCAAGTTTTGTTTCTCAAAGCGCTCCGTGTGTATGTGTGTGTGTGTGTGTGTGTGTTTTTCAGCTCAGATAGTCTCCACATGACATGATGCTAGCTGAGTGTGTGGACTGTAAAAAGCTGGCACACAGCAACTATTGTTAAATCTCTCACCGCTGCTTGTGCTAAGATGACTCTGAGAACACGGACGTTGGTTCTCGCCAGGCGCAGACCATTTAAAGAGTTATTATTATTTCAGGTAGAAAACCACGGACATTATGTTTTCAGAAGGACAAGTGTCTTGAAAAGTAAGGCTGCTAGGATCAGACAATATGAAATATGAAAACATGCAGACACTTGGCTCGGCATGAAATGGATTGAAGAACCTACAGAAATACTCAGATTTTTAAAGAAAAAAGTTTGCTATATCTGATACATATCGCTTATGATAGATATAGTTTTTGGGGGATTTTGGCACAATAATAAAAATTATGGTCTGTTTCATTGAGGCTGAAATATGTAAAACTTGTTAAACTAGTTAAACTTGTACTCGTATAGCACTTTACTTGAGGATAGTAGGGGTTCCCATGTAACCTGCCCATCAGGACTATCTAACATACATACACTGTAGGAACAGCCCGAGGGAGCAATTTGGGCAAAGTGTCTGACCCGCGGACATATTGCCATGGACTCGCAGAGCCAGAGATCAAACCACCTCTGACTGAAGGACGACCCTGTTCTACAACTGAGCCACAGTCCCCCACAGAGGTGCACAATGTTAATTAAGACCCAAATCACCAGCACCTTGTGGTCTAAAGTGGTGTTTAGCCTGAAATAAGAAAACAGAGACAATGAGACGTGACTGGAAAATATGCTTTTTTGCTACAGGTAAGTCTAGAGGCATAATCACCAGTGGCTGTTTTAGACTACTGGCCATTACGAGATGACTATTCCACTGGACATGAATACACATAACTGTTGATGGGAAACGTTTTGGGAGAGGGCTTGTCCTCGGTGGGCTCTTTGTCATTGGTCGAGGAGAGCAGGGAATTCTTTGTGCCTCCTGCCTCAATGGCCTGGCCTCAATGGCCCTGCCTCCTTCTCTGTGCCTCCTGCCTGGTGGGCCGATCCTCATTGGTCCGGCCTCTTTCGCAATGCCTCCGTGGCCCTGCCTCCTGCCATGGCCCTGCTGATGCGCTCCACCCCCCTCCTCCTCTCTTCCTCCTTCTGTTTCATGGATTGTGGAGGTCTGGATCGTGGTCCATGCCTATTACTAATTATTCATAATTTCTGTCATATTCATAGAATGTGTTGTAACTTGTAACACTGTTCATCTGTACACATGACATCTATTGCTTCTGTCCATCCGGGGAGAGGGATCCTCCTCTGTTGCTCTCCTGAAGGTTTCTTTTCTTTTTCCCCCTGAATGGTTTTTTTTCTTGGAAGTTTTTCCTGATCCAATGTGAGGTCAAAGGTCAGGGATGTCATATGTGTACAGATTGTAAAGCCCTCTGAGGCAAATTTGTAGTTTGTGATATTGGGCTATACATAATTAACTGAATTGAAAATGTAATTGATGGTCAGTTTCCGATAGTCATGTAGGCTAACGAAATAATGACAAATACATAGGACCTTTCTGACATTTCTGAGTCAAATTTTTCTAAACCCAACAAACAAAAATGCATTAAGCAAATCATGGTTTGTATCTTCTTCTTAATATACTAATAATGACTCAATTGAATGACATAGTACAGCATATGTTACAGCATATACTGATATAATTAGACAATTAGCATTGATGCTTTTGGAAAAAGAATAAAAAGCAGGTTCAGGTCATATTTAAGGCCATTGAACTACTGGACTGACAGCAAAGTGTTAGCCAATCCCTGCCATGGTACTAACACCAATGTACAGACTTGTTTTAATCTGAGGAGATGAGCTTGACTAGGTAAGTAACGTGTATCATCAGGATCACAGGACTTAAGCGCCTCGTCCTGTCCCACTTTAAAACCCTCAGCGACCCACTCCTGGACCGCTGCAGTTCCCCTACAGAGCCAACAGGTACCTGTTGTCTGTAGACGACACAGTCAACATGGCCCTCCACTTCATCCTCCAGCATCTGGACTCATCAGGAACCTACGCCAGGATCCTGTTTGTAGACTTCAGCTCGGTCTTTAGCATCAGCATCTATTCTCTGCTGCAGGACGAGCTCTCCCAGCTGCAGATGCACAACTCCACCTGCAAGTGGATCACAGACTTCCTGTCTCACAGGGAGCAGCATGTGAAGCTGGGAAACATGGTTCAGCCTCTCGGACCATCAGCACCGGTTCCCCCCTCATTGAGTCCATCCTCTGCTCCGCCATCAGCGTCTGTCACTCTGCAGCCACTAACAAGGACCAGGGCAGACTGCAGCGCATCATCTGCTCTGCTGAGAGGTGATTGGCTGCAATCTGCCGTCCCTCCAGGACTTGTTTGCTTCAAGAACCCTGAAGCGAACAAGAAAGATTGTAGCTGACTCTCACCCTGGTCACAAACTGTTGCAGTCCCTTCCCTCTGGCTGCGGTCCATCAGGACCAAGACGTCACCCCACAAGAACAGTTTCTTTCCAGCTGCAGTCGGCTTCATCAACAAAGACCAGGACCCACACTAACTGACTCTGAGTCCAACCTCCCCAGGACAATTTCCTTCAACACCCTTTATTAAAATACACTTTATTTTATAATATATACTTGTTTTAATGTACTGTTATCTGTTTGTTTGTTTGCCATATTTATCTTTAAATTATGTCTCAATTATTTATAGTTTTTATTATGTTATTGTTTTATTCTACGTCTATGTCTATTGTTATGCACCTTTCACCTAATTAAATTCCTAGTATGTGCAACGTACTTGGCAAATAACCGATTCTGAGTTTGATTACAGTGGGAATGTAACTGTGTATTACCATCTTCAAGTTGCTGATAATATATAATGCTCTGACCTGTAACTACACTTGGTCATTCATCTAAAACAAGACATTCAAAGAGCTGATCAGGTCTTTTTACCAAAAGGTAGGCTATTTGAAAATATTAATTCATAGTGTAAAGGACCAGGGTACAAATAAAATTAGAGAGAGCAGGTAAACACAGAAAAAATATGGATTTCTGTTTGTAATTTGTACCAAATATTTGCAAATATTTAGAATGGGTAACAAAATCAAGCAAAAGTGACAAATTGTAATAACTATGTAAACTCAACAGAAGCACAAGTTAACTAGACATAACTCAGTTTAAAGGAACAAAGGCAGTGCTCTTCTGACCAAGAGACACCCCCGTCTCATAACTGCAGGATCTAGTAAAATAAAGTAGGCCAAAAAACAAAATGTCGTTGTGGGTTGTAGCCTCAAACAAAAGGACTAAAAAACGTCAGCGCCAATGTTCCTGGTTGATGCTGCGGCTGGTAGTTGCCGCCGCCACAAACAGCAATAATGCTGAGAAGCTGAGTTAATTAAATGTATACCTCTGCTATCGTGAAATAAGCAATGACAATTATTTGTTCGTATACCTGTGTGTCTCGTGTTTTTGTCAGTTTTAGACCAGACTGTGACACAAGAGTCATGACATTTTTATTCCAATCAAAACCAGGACTGAGCAATAAATCACTTTAATCATCTTTGCTGCTGTAATCCTTTAAATGTCCCCACTGCGGGACTAATAAAGGATTATCTCATCTTATCTAATGTCAGTCATATCAGGCTCGTGTTTGTTTGCCTCCTCTATCCACCCAGAACTCCTGCCTATGCCCGGCCACCGGTGCAGTTGGTCTGAGCTTTTAATGTAGCCATGGAGGAGTTCACATTGGTGTTGAACATTTGAAGTGAAGATGTGGTCTGAGACCTGAAGAGGGGTATCAGAGAGGTGGTAGAGGAGTTCTTCGTGAATATCAGGTGGAGTTGATTCCAGATGTGTCAGTAGGGGGAAGGGAGAGAGTCGAAGAGAAGTACAAGTCGAAGCCTTCTTCAGGGATGTTTGATGGTACAATGTCCCTTCCCAGAGAGGCGGCAGTAGAACGGTTGTTAATAAACACCTATTGAGTAGTGCTGCCTGAAAGGTGCAAGTGGAAATCTCTCAATGAAAAGGGTTCATGCTGGTTAAGGTCTACTGAATGTTTTGTGCAGCACACTTTATCTGGTACAAGGGGAAACTGG
Organism: Cyclopterus lumpus; assembly: GCF_009769545.1. Lineage (NCBI taxonomy): Eukaryota > Metazoa > Chordata > Actinopteri > Perciformes > Cyclopteridae > Cyclopterus > Cyclopterus lumpus. Next base: position 1,369,249 of record NC_046987.1, read on the forward strand.
TTTGTGATGCTAGACGCAAGATCAGGAGGTTGGTCTGGAGCAAAGGGACAGATTACACAACTGCAGGAGAACATTACAACTTATGAGATACATTTGTATAGTAAAACTTTACTTTTGTTCTTGACAATATTTAATACAATTATGTAAATTAAACATACTTTATCAAAAATGTTTGACACAACTACACTGATTGAATTTGCAAGTGTAAATGATGATCAAGCACCATAGTGGAGACTGTACGTTACAATCACAACGCTATTGAAGGACTACTGTCCTGCTCCAGCACTGGACTGGGGGCAGAAACAGAGTTGCTACAGACAATATGAAATCACATATTGTCTGTAACTGAGGTCCCGGGCCGGATTTGACCTCAATGTTGTCACAGTTACCCAGCATGCACCTCAGCCAGCTGCGGCAAATAGACAGCCCAGACACATCAATCTATATCAGAGGGATTTTTAATGAGCTGCCTCATCCTCTTGATGTGGATGGTTGTGGCGCAGGCCGCTCCTCCAGGCCAGCCTGCTGTCCCCAGGGCCTGGCCGTCCAGTCAGCTCATTGTTAGGTTCCATATTCCCACATACACACACACACACACAGCCTGTCTGATGCATATACATGGGGTATAGAAAACAGATATGGGGACAGAGCGCTAAAGTGTGTGCATGTGTGTGTGTGTGTGTGCATGTGTGTGTGTGTGTATGTGTGTCTGATGCTGGCTAGTCCATGAATGCATGTGCATTGATGAACTTTTGATGACCTGCATTTACTCAGCGCAGACATTCATTTTCCACCTTGATGAACATGGAAGTGTTGTTGTATGATCAGTTATTTTGAAATATATTGAAGTGTTTTCAACTCTCACGGTCCGTTTATTTATTTGTTAAGTACTGTTCATTTTCATACTGCAGAGGGAAGCAGGCCTATATTTGACACACGCGTACATTAGAGACAGGTATGTTTAATCATATTTTAGTAAGAGGTCTTTTTTTCTCACCTGTTGGCTGTTGATGCTCTTTCCTCTTCATTTCCGTATGTTTACCTGTCATCTTAATGAATTTTCACAGCACAAATGATGCATAATTACATCAAATCATGTCAAACCACTCTGGTTCAATCTGCTCTACTGATCTGCCATTAATTTTCTGTCAACAAAACTGAAGAACGTCACATGGAAGGAATGTCACAATCCTTCCCTAGTCTGCTTTTAATTTGAAATGTTTAGTTTCATTGACGCTATAGCTTAACACTGATCACAAAAGATCATATTTCATATTAATGAATTATATATTAATATGTTAATATTCAGCGAATGAAAAAGTAACTTCTATGAAAAGTGCTGACTTTAGTGAGTGTTTTTTGTATTTTGGGACTGGCTTTCATTTTTTGTGCTGGACATAACCAGTTATAATTAAAGTCTCAACTACACTGTTACAAGTCATTTTGCTCAAAAAGGAAAGAAAAATACAGAATATAAAGTTTATAATAAAATTGTTTTCCAAAAATAAAAAAACAAATATTTCTCTGAATCTCAGCAGAGGTAGGATGAGCAGCACAGATGTCTTTTTGGAGATTTGGAATTGGAGAATATGGATGAATTAATGAAAAATAAGATCAGGGTTTTAGGTGGTGGTAGCAAAGCTGGCAATTTGAAGACCGTGTTCAGACTTTTATTTTTATTTTTCTACAAAGACCGAAGCAGCATCAGAGCTCACATTAGAGACTGTAACAAATGGGGGAGAGAAGAATCCCCCATTCCCTTCCCTGATGAATGTGAGCAGAGCGTCGGAGAGAAGGCGAAGCAGAGTGACAAAAAGGAAAAAAACACCAGGCTACTACTACTACGGACAGCAAGACAGAGCGCTGTGACAGTGATTGATGTCTGAGCGCTCTCCCTGATTCGCTGATTAAACCCATCAATCTATATGCAGAAGAGGTGTCCGATGCAAATGGGCCCAATCAGGCAGGACAAAATGGTTTTGTCAGGAAGTTATGGAAATAACTATAGGTAAAGTCGAGAGAACGCGGCGAGCAGGCGGGGATCTGACGCCGTGATGCTCCAAATTAGGAGATTACATGCTCGCCGCTCCCCGTCGTTTGGTCCTGCTCCGACGCCCAAATTGTTCTGCCATTCTTTCTTTCTTTGCTTAGCGGTCAAAGCCCAGTGGCGGCATACGCTACGCTACACAATGCAATTGCCTGGACCACTTCAGCTGCAGCAGCAGTACAGTGGGGAAAGGGGGATATTAAAAAAAAATATATAGAAGGTGGCCTCCTACTGCCAGACATTACAGGGTCTACCTCTGGAATTAGGCATCAACACTTATTTGTTATCGAAATTTGACAGATAGTGGAATTATGGATCACGTTTGATCTGTAACCTTCAGTCACATAAAGCATAAGGCCTTGTGTTTGTCTCCTGGAGCAGATTTTCTAACGGTGAGAGTTCCACACCACCTGAGCAGCCGGGTCTGCCGGCAGCTCATTTGAATAGAAGTAGAATAGGAAGAAAAGCAGATTTGTTGTCAGGGAAAATGCATTTCTCTTAAGAGCAGAGAGAGAGAACAAAAATGAATCACCTCTGAAGGCGTCAAGTCGTTAATTCCAGATGGGTTCTGTTTTTTTGGGGGATTTTCTTTTTCCAACGTTCTTTTGTTGAACCTCGTCTGCAAAGCCTGACCATTTCAATATCTCAGCCTATCTAATAACAGTCATTCCTCTGTGGATTCTCTCTGTCTCCTCTCACTTCCTTGGCCCCAGTGTGTGTGTGTGTGTGTGTGTGTGTGTGTCATGGCCTCCCTCCCTCTCTCTTCTTCAATCTCTCTCTACATGTCCCTGTCCCTCTCTCTACCCCCCCTAGCCAATTGCGATCCGAATCTGTTTAATTAAGTAACAAATTCTGTTGGCATAGTAACAGCCCAGCTAATTTATCATGGGAAATAGTCTGTTAGACACACAGGTTGCTTGGCAACAGCCAATGGTGGCGTGAGATACGACCGTGACAAATTGCACGAGATACAGATGTGTGTGATGGCGGGCTGCTGCGTTTGAGTGGCGTCGGGAAAAGGAGGGGTGACTAAGTGTGTGTGAGGAGGTGCTGAGATGTGGAGACAATCCATTTACTTTTTGTTATCAGTATTCATAAGCAGCATTCATTCCCTAACATTAACTTTAAACATCTGCCCTGACCCAGTGGTTACCAAGCTAGAAGGATCACAAATTGATAGAAAATAATAAATATATTTTGCTACACAATTTAAATGTTTTTTATATTTATTTTATATTTATTGTACAATATTGGATTCACCTCGAACAGTAATTCCAATTAAACATTGAGACATTGAAGTACAAATCAAACATTTGACAAGCTGAGCTTCATTATATGGGGTCATAAGCCACCAGTGACCAGCGAAAAGGTCTAAATCATAATCCAGCCAAAAGCATGAACCCAACCTGACTAACAAAAATGCCTTCTTTTCTTTTCATTACAAATAAACAGCAAACATTCAACATTAAACACATTACTGCTTCTTCCAGGAAAGACTTTGCAGTTTACAGCAGCAGAATGTAAAAGCTTTCATGAACTGGCTATAGGTTGACTTCCTGCTGTGTTAGAGCAATCAGTGACAGAAAAGCAGCAACACTGACATTTATTCATGAAAATGTCACTGATTATTACTTTAAACGTTGCTGGAAATGCAGCCACATGGATAACAACTCCCAGACGAACGCGTGAGCATGTAGGTGCCTCAGTGGAACGACAGTAGCCTTCAATAACATCACTGAAGGATTCGCAGACCACTTTTCTCTGCCTTTTTGAAACTTGGAGGTTGCAGCCAGTGCAATGGAATTACTCATTTTATTATGCACTTTAGTTCCTCTGTTCTGGTGTGCTTGTGTTCAACAATTTATCAGCCAAACTCAAGGAAACACCTGCAACTGTCAAATGTATGTGCTTAGATGGGATTTAAAGTGGTGCAACTCACAGGACATCCACCTTTCTCATGGTCACTATGTAGTATATGATTCAATGTTACTAACCAGAACTCACCAGCATATTGTTTCTGTCCAACTGTGCACTTATTGCTCAGTTCCTTTGCCAATGTAGGGCTTCTGGCTTGGCTATCGTATGTTTCGGGGAAACTGTTGGTCTGGTTCAGTCAGAGCTCTGCTCGCCCCGAACCTCTGTCCATAAAGGGTCTGTACAGTTTGGAAGTCATCAGGGGTGAATATCTCTTCAATCAATTCAACTTGGCTCAATTCTTGCTAAAGGTTGCACCGGTACGAGGTATTCATGTGTGTTGTGTATCTTTCTGCATTCTGAGTGTGTTTTGCTCTTTGGAGGGGCTAGAGGGATTGCCTCCCCACGGCTCTCAACATGGCGGCGGCTCGCGGCTAATGGAGCTAACAGGGCTACAGCGCTATCAGAGCTAACATTTCTTACCAGCGAGGTAAACAACAGTTATGAAGAATGTGTTCATCACCAACATTCACTACGACGTCAACAAAGTACAGAGAAGCCAGGATACCAGTCCTCACAGAGGCAGAGTGATTCTGCTACACTATAATAATAATACATTTTATTCGCTTTTCAAAATTCTCAAAGACACTTTACAAACAAAAAAATCATCATAAAAGCTAAAAACACAAATGAGTCACATATTAAACACGATACATAGCAAGTATTTTGAACAAAGAACCCAACAAAAGAAAAACGAAAAACTAAATTAGTGCAGCAAAACCACAATAACAGAAGTGAGCAGCGGGCTACAGATGCTTTGTCAAACTCTCAAAGTTCAATTTTGGATTAATGACAATGAAGGTTTTTATTAACTTTTCCAACTTTATTTAGTTAACAATTGATGGAGAAATATGCAGTTTTCAGTCCCTTTAATTGTTTTCACTTTAAGCATACACATAACGTGTCAAATAATTACTTTCAGTGACAAACATTAAGGTATGGTATTAATGTGTATTATTGCTATGCAGTTGTCTTTTTTTATACATTTCTATATATTTGAGCTTTTACCTTCTAGTCCGCTTATATCTGGTTGCGTGCATAAATAATTCTCATGATGGTTCAACTGTACACTCATCTGTTCTTCAATCACTATCCATCGTGTTCACCCCCACAGCACAGTTAAAGAGCCTGAACATCATTCCCATTTACTGTTATGTCGAGACACAAATTGAAAAGACAAAAGTACGGCTCTGACAGGACTCTAATTCCTAACAGCTCCACTTTTTCATGACAATTGTCACACAGAGTGTGTGGGGCCATTTCCATTTGCGACAGAGATGTTTGGTGTAATGCACATCGTTGATATGTTGTCTCTCTCCAGCGCACAGTCCTATCAGAAACCCCAGCGGCCCTAACGAATGGCGCACTCACCGGACTATGTGGTTACATGATGAAAGTTATTCATCACATTTGAATTATTCTAATCAATTTGCTGTCAGGCTAACTGCTGTGGCCGTCACAGTGACGCCGCCGTCAAGCACCGTTTGGTTGCAGCTCGGCGCTGCCCGTGAAATTTATACTTTCCATAAGTACTCGTAAAACCTTCAAAGCATGACTGAGCGAGGAGAGTCACCCCACCCCCGCCCAGACATCCTAGTCAAGACGACAGCTGCAGACAACAAAGTCACTCACAGACAAACAGGCAAAATGATGTACAGAGCTCTGCAGTAGCGGGGAAACAGCTTGCAAACACAATAAAGAGCAGTGGGCATCATTCCTCCTTTTCCAGCACGCAAAGATGCTTGAGAACGAGATCTCGATTGGCAATTACAGTGTGACACGAGGTTGTTCCTCATGCAGGCCTCGCTCATAACCGCTGAAAGCATCGGATACCCTGAGTTACTTCCTACGTTGAGAATAAAAGCTGCTTAACCCAAAAGAACAAGCCAGTCAAACCCACCATGGACGCTGAAATCACACACAGTGAATATGGAAAAGCAAAGCTTCCAGCAGTCCGGATGAAAATGGGCCTTCTCTTATCAACGCAGTGTCTTTCACATTTGATCATGCAGTAAGTGAGCGGTCCAGAGCTCTCTTATGACAAGATTCACTATTTAATGTGGGTGTAACATTTGCATATTGTATGCTTTCATGTTTGACAAGTGCCAGTCACTTTTCAAGATGAAGCGACTTAGTTACACGGTGGAAGCTGACTGTAAGACGGAGTGGAGTGCTGCCGGCCAGTTGGAGCCTTCGCACTAACAGCCCTCAGGTAGTCCTCAGGCTCACATTTAGAGGCAGTGAGAGGAAGAGGAAGAAAGAGGAGGAAGAGGATGAGGACAAGGACGGCGACCAGGGATGACATGTGATGTGTTTGAGGTGGTCAGACCCCTACAGAAGGCACAATCCTTTCAAATATTGTTTTTGTTCGCCATTTTTTACTGTATTTATTTTTCTTTACAAATTGTCTTATATCATTGTACCATATATATATATATATAATTTTTTTAGCCAAATGAGCCAAAAAGATTTACCATAAAGGTAGCCCCCCTTTGTGGTTCTGACCAATTTTCTCCAATTGAGATGTAAGCCTTTGTTTTTAAAATATTTAAGGAATCAAAAAAACAGTATTTAGGTTCAACTTTATTTTTCATTTCATTTCACAGTATATAGGTACTGCATAAAGCATAATAATATATTAAATACAATATACAATAAATATAGAGTGTAGAATAAACAGTAGGGTAATGAATTAACTGGATGGGTATAAGCAGTATGAACTTAATTGACAGTGTGTAATGCATATATGTATACATTATGCATATATTAAGATATATAGAGTATGGACAGTACAATTAAATACAGGTGTAAATGCTAATAGTAGACATTATACAGAAAAAAAGCTGGAGGTATACTTATAGTGTATACAGATGCAAACATAATGACAGAAAACATCGACTGATGAATTCTATTTTTTTTATGTCCAAAAAGAAAACACAGCTGGCTGCTGTGGGTCTCTGCTGGCTGGACCCTGCTGCTCTTAGGGGTCAGTAGAGGAGTAGTAAATGAACATCTTGCTCCTTGTTCCCCTTCCTACACACTCTAATACAACTAAATGATCATCCCGTATCTACAAAGATATTAAAATCATTGTGACAAACCACAAGGAGGTGGAGACGAGACTCTTCTTAAGAAGTCAAACATCATTTATTGATATCAGAGCTCCAGTGGTTACCGGGCAGAGGTTCAGCGTATTTCCACGTCGTACGGTCTACGCTCCTTCCTAACTGTCAAAGACTAAACA